>NC_060286.1:18291159-18444656 GCF_021613505.1 Equus quagga
CATTTTTATGGTACATGTTAAGCATCAGTAATGGGAACTGTTAGAGTTTGAGCTGATTTTTATATAGATAAATGTTTACTTTGGGTTTGCTCAGAGATTTTAAAACCTTCCAACTTTGCCTTGTGATTCTTGTTAAGTTTCTTCTCTTTTGATATACTTGAGGCATTGACAACAAAGAATATTAGTGTCTTTTATGGGGGAATTCTTTTTAAAGTTTTTTTTTTTTTTTTACTATAAAGAGAAGTAATATTCATTTGTTTTTTACTTTGTACAAGTAAATTATAGAATTTTAACAAGATTGAAGAATGGTTTACTGTTCTAGAAACTGTACTGGGTTGTTTATTAGTCTGCTTGAACCGCCATTACAAAATACTATAGACTGAGTGGCTTAAACAACAAAAATTTTTCTCACAGTTCTAGAGGCTAGAAGTCTGAGATCAAAGTGCTGGAAAATTTGGTTTCTGGTGAAGCCTCTCTTCCTGGCTTGCAGTTGGCTGCCTTCTCACTGTGTCCCTCACATGGCATTCAGCCTTTTGTCTGTGCACATGCAGAGGAAGAAATTTCTCGTGTCTCTTCCTCCTCTTATAAAGAATAGCGTCCTATCAGATTAGGGCCTCACCCTTATGACCTCATTTAACCTTAATTATCTCCTTAAAGGCCCTGTCTCCAAATATAGTCACATTAAGGGTTAGGTTTTCAACATATGAATTTTGGGGAGGGACACAATTTAGTCCATAACAGGTTGTCCCTACCCTGTTGACAAACAGGATTTCCTAGTATTATTTTTAGAAGGTTTATGTTTTATTTTAGGTAGATCCTCAACTTGTGGATGGACACCTTTCATACTTTCTTGGAGCTATAGGTATGCCTGGTTTGACTTCCTTGATTGGGATACAGGAAAAAGGTCATATAACTGCTGGATCTAATCAGACAATGGTTGTCAGTGGGGCTGCTGGTGCTTGTGGATCCTTGGCTGGGCAGGTAAACTTTCTCAGAATTATTTGGTTTTCTAAAAAAGTAGTCATAATTGAATCTCTGGATACATGTATATGATTTAAAAGATAAAATTGAACAAATTTATAATATAATTATTTTACACATTTCTGGTAGAAATGATGTTATTACCTGCTTACACTGTCTTCATAACAATATGAAAAATATTGTAGATTTTTGTATCTTGCTCACTATTAGCCAACAATAGCCCTGGTGGCCTAGTGGTTAAAGTTGGGTGCTCTTATGGCTTCGGTGGCCAGGGTTTGGTTCCCGGGTGCAGAACCACACCACTTGTCTGTCAGTAGCCATGCTGTGGCAGTGGCTCACATAGAAGAACTAGAGGGACTTACAACTAGAATATACAACTATGTACTGGGGTTTTGGGGAGGAAGAAAAAAGAAAGAAGAATATTGGCAACAGATGTTAGCTCAGGGCAAATCTTTCCCAGCAAACACAGGCATGGTAAATGCTGGAGCATTGCTCCAATCAATACAAAAAAGAAAATCATAGCGTACTTGTCTGGAATTCCATGAATTAAAAAACAAACTCATGTATTTTTTTTTTCCCTGAGGAATATTCACCCTGAGCTAACATCTGCTGTCAATCTTCCTCTTTTTTTTTTTTTCTTTTGTATGCGAGCTGCTACCACAGCATGGCTGCTGACAAATGAGTGGGTCAACACCTGGGAACTGAGCCCAGGCTGCCGAAGTGGAGTGCACTGAACTTAACTACTAGGCCCCTGGGCTGGCCCCATAAACTCATATTTTAAAAAATATTTTCAAATAAGAAAGCACTTAGGTTCTAGAAATATGGTAAATGTTACCATAGAATTTTATGAAGTGCATTGTTTTATGAATAATAGCCTTTATAGTGTGAAACCACTGAAACAAAACATTTTATCTTATTAGTGATTTTAGTTCCTTACAGGCCTGAAAAATATGGAATTGCAAGATAGTGATGTCTTGGCTCTGACTATCCCTTTTATAAAATCAGCTTTAAATTGCGAGATTTTAACATTCAAACTAAGTCTAGTTTTATTTAATCTTAATTTTTAAAAAAATAACTGTTCTCAGTTCTTTTGGTTTCAAATTACTTTTAGCTAAAAGCCCTATAATCTATCCTAAATTGTGATGAACATTCTCTTATTCTTGTAATATCCTGTATGCATTTTTTCCATTTAAATGTAACAATAGAAAGTTGTCTAATTTTCAAAAATTTCTCCCCTAGATTGGCCATATAATGGGCTGTTCCAGAGTAGTGGGAATTTGTGGAACACATGAGAAGTGCCTCTTTTTGACCTCAGAACTGGGCTTTGATGCTGCAATTAATTATAAAAAGGAGAATGTGGCAGAACAACTCCGTGAATTATGCCCAGCTGGAGTGGATGTTTACTTTGACAATGTTGGCGGTGACATCAGTGATACAGTGATAAGTCAGGTTGTTTGCTGATTTGTTTATCAATTTGAATACTACATTTTATCTGATATCATATCTTTTTACCTGATACTGAGAGAGAAAAAAGCTGTATAAGACTGTAGGGTTTATTGTGAAAAATGATGTCATGATCAGTATGGTAATTCAGTGATACAAAAGAGCTTGCTGATATCTACTTCCATTTGCCTGCAGATTCGCACTATGGGCATCAATTTCAGTTCTTTGCCAGCAGAATTATATTTTTCACCTGCAATTAATTTTTGTGAAAAATTACAGTTTGCATGGTTGAAATGGTGAAGTTCTGACCCCTAAATCACCATTAACCAACTCACAGCTGTGGCCCTGACTTTGGGTAGGGAGTGGATGTTCACAGATTGCAGGTATTGAAATATTTCTATCGACAATGTTATAAAATATCAGCATTACCTATTAACACTGCATTGATCTTTACGATATGTAAAATTATTTGCAGTTGAGGTTAAATTATTTAAATCCAAAGAAATACTCTACTACTACTAATAAAAGTAGCAGGAACATCACTGACAACTAATTTCATTCTTTTGCTTATTACCAAACTCTCATTTATCTTTATGTTCCTTTGGAGTAGACTTATTTTCTAGCTAAATAAAACTCTTAAATACATATAATGGGTATATCTTCTAAACAAAATCAATTAATTGGCAATAAAGATTAAATACAATAGTCAAGGAGGCTTTCATTGAGGCAGCCATAAAATCAGTAAACAAAGGAACAGCATGTATCTTAGGCTATAATCATCAGTTTTCTCTGAACAGATGAACCAGAGCAGCCACATCATCCTGTGTGGTCAAATTTCTCAGTACAACAAAGATGTGCCTTATCCTCCTCCACTACCCCCTGCCGTAGAAGCAATCCGGAAAGAAAGAAACATCACAAGGTGTGTTCCACCCTTTCCCCTTATTACCAGATTCATTTAAAGATCATAGATGTATATGAAATGTATTGTTCTTCATATATAATTTTTGCATATTAAATAAAAATTGAAAATATACATTTTAAGCCAGTTCAATATTTAGGTTTTGGTTAACAGCTCCCTGGCAGAAAACTTTAAAAAAATACATCTGTTCCATCAATCTTTTGCAAGTCTTTTACAAGTGACAGAAACTCAATTCACATTAGCATAAGTGCAAAGGAAATTTATTGGCTCACGTATCTGAGGTGTCCAGTATTAATACTGGCTTAGATTTGGCTGGATAAGGGGTTTGCATAGTGGTGTCCTGACTCAGTTTTTCTCCTCCTCTGGGCTGTGCTTTCTTCTGGGTTGGCTCTGCTCCCTGGCAGGTTCTCCTCTTGCAGCAGCAAGAGGATGACTGGTATCTCTAGTCTTATATTTTACCAAGTTAGCAATCCAAGCAAAAAGAGAAGAGCTCTCTCCTTGTGGTTTTATCGAGTCCCAAAGCTGATACTTATTGGCTCAGACTGGCCTGGCTTTGGTCGTGTGAAGGTGGGGAAAAGATGTTACCTACAAAGTAAAATCACAGTGCTCTTGTCAAATGGAGTTGTAGATGCTGAACAGACAAAACAGAAGTCCATTACACTTGCACCTGTAACTACACCTAAAACTATATCTGACCAGACTGTGTGATTAAGCCTGTTGTTTGAAAGATTAACAGATATTAGAGTTCTGGAATGATTGGATTTTGGACTCTTTCACTCCCTCCCTAGTCTCTGATCATTATCCTTTTCTTCTCCACTACAGAGAAAGATTTCTGGTGTTAAATTATAAGGACAAATTTGAGTCTGGCATTCTACAGCTGAGTCAGTGGTTTAAAGAAGGAAAACTAAAGGTAGTACTTGCTTCTACTCTTTATCAATATCATTCTTCCTGCTATTGGATATACTTTTGTATTATTTGAATTTGTTATAGCAAACATATTAATTTCATAATAAAAATTCCTACAAAAGAAAAGTATACTGAATATTAGAAATTAACTTTACCTCTCAGGTGAGTATAACCTCCTTATTGAGAAACTGTCATTTCCTTTATCTAGAATTTTATTAACTTTTACTTTTCTTAGATTATATTACAAAATCAATAGGATTTTTTTTCCAAATTGTAATATTCATTAATTTAACACATATTTATGGAATGTGACTATGTGTTAGAAGCTGTGCTTTCTCAAAAATCATATAAGCGCATCTTAGTACCCCTATCTCTCCACCACCATACACCTTTCCTGCCCTCCCTGGACATTCTGTTCTCTCTCTTGGTTGTTGGTTGAAAATCAGGAGTTACTAATCTTGGGTCTAGAGATCCTGACCTGGGATGTTCTTGAAACCTGGAAATGATAGCAGTTGTATCTGTATGTGCCTATCTACTTCGTTTTTTGAAAAGAGGGTGTATAGCTTGTGATGTTACCAATTGAAGATTAGAAAAATCAATTGATAGGAACTTTTCTGGGTTACCTACATGAAATGAAGAATGTCTATTTTTCGACAGAAAGTGCTAAATAGTATTGCTGCCTTTTGCAAAAGTGGAAACTGTTAAATAGAAACATTGAAGGAATTTTCATTATGAAATTAATATGTTTGCTATAATAAATTCAGATAATACAAAAGAATACTAAATCTAGCTATTTTGATTTACAGATCAAAGAGACTATGATAAATGGATTGGAAAACATGGGAGGTAAGATGAATGTAGATTTATTTATTATATACACGTGCTCAGCACATGTACTCCCTTTTTTCTTTGAATTCTACTTCTCTGGTGTTTTTTTCTGTTTGAATCATTTCTTTCCTGTAAAATGGTCCTACAGGTTTCCTTAAATGTCTTAATCAAACTCCATGAAAGTTCAACTTAGTGGTGTTTAAGAGGTATTGTTTTCGCATTTCAAATCATAAAATAAAAGTGTTTCTCTGGTTTCATAAACAACTTTTGAAAAAAATGTAAGAATCATGAAAGTCATTTAGCCTCTATTTACCTTTTTCAAATTGAACAGTTCTAAGGCATCATAAGATTATATTAAGCAAATTTTCAATATTTAGGTGGGTTTTTTTTTTTGCCTAACATACAGATTTTGGCATACCTTTTTGTTTGTTTCAAATGAAAAGGATTAAATCAAACTGATTTTTTTCCTTTCTCAGAAAAAAAATTTAATATATTTACTAAACTGAAATATAAATTTCACTCATTTTTTGGCATAACAGATGTATATTTCACTTAGTAAAACTTTATGATTAGATTTATAATATTTTAGCTATTTAAAAATTGTTTTTGCTTACAGTTTATCGTCGCTCTTATTTGCCTATAGTCTTCAGACTCTGTAAACAGTGAATGTTGATGTGGACATCAATTAAACATTTATAGTTTGGGTGAAAATTTAAGATGTTAATTGGATTAGTTTGTCCTGTAGCTTTGCCATTGTTTTCTTTTCATGACAGTTTCCTTTTATGCTTCATATTAAGATCGTTGAAGAAATTACTCAAATTAATTGTATGTGTCTGACTTACGGATAAACATGTATGATAATGACATTTATGTTTTCAGATAATCAAGGTTTTTTTTCTGTCTTTCCAGCTGCATTCCAGTCCATGATGACAGGAGGTAACACTGGGAAGCAGATAGTTTGCATTTCAGAAGAAACCTCTTTGTAATCTCTATAAACGTCTTCATCAAGGAAATACATAGATTTCTTTCCATTTTGCACAAAGATTTTCAAGATACGTTAAAAAAAACCTTAGAATACAGATAGTTTTTGATTTAAATGTGACCATAGGTGATATTTTCTTAGTTGCATAATTCTTTCCTGTATTTTCAATATCATATCCGTACTCTACATCCAGCATATGAGTATTTACAACAATAGATTGAAGTCAACATGATCTATTTTTCTTTCTTTTACTAAAACTAATATTACATATGATATTTTTATCAGATATTCTGAAACTGCTGGAGATTTGATATAACTGTTAATGGATCATACAAAATAGCTTTTTAAAATTAATAACTTTGATTTAAAATGGAATGCTTGAGAAGGCACTTAGTAACTATTTGCTGAACTAGAAGTGCTTTACATAATTCCTGAACTGAAACTTGGCATAAGAATAGAATTGGGATGGCCTTTGCATGTTGTAGATGGAAAAGGGACTTAATGGCAGGGTGTGTGTGTAGGAGTTTGGGGTAATTCAGAGCTTGTGGAACAGTTTTTGGGATAGGAGAGCAGAGGCTTTGTGTTGGGAGTAGTATGAGAAGATAAGTAACTGAGGTCTGTTAGGTTGACGGAAAGACTAGATTTATACAGAAGATGATCTATTTGTGTTTTGCCAAATAATTTACTGTATAGCCTAAAAACTCAAATATATATTGATAAAAGCATATGTTTATTTTATATTAGCAGGCACATACTGTCAAATAATTGTAAAGATTTCAAGGGCAAATAGATAAACATCACTTGGAGTTTTAGGTGATTAAAAAGATTTAGACAACAAATATAGCTTCAGAAAATGACTGGCCTGACTGGGCAGATTAACAAATGGTTGTAAACATGAATGTTCAAGGTCTACTAATGTACCTCTAAATAAGAGACTTTGTTTTATTAATTGTAATCAACCCTTTAGAACAGTAAAATTGATATTATTCTGAGTGTTGTGCTGGTTTATGGTCATCTGTTTACACACTGTGTCGATGAAAATAATCCATAACCAATCTATAAATGAAAATTTGGATGAGTTTATTCTGAGCCAAAATGTGAGGACCATGGCCTAGGGCCTGCCTTCCCCGAGAAAGGAAGGGCACCAAAGAAGTGGGGTGTACAGAGTTGTTATGTACCCTCGAAGAGGATGTTTCACACGTGATTGAAATGTCCCTTTTACAATAGTCATGAGACTGCTCTGTCAGCACAGCGATTGATGGACACAGCAAGTAGCAAGTCTGTTGTCTTGGTGGACACAGCCGGGTGGCAGGTCTGTTGTCTCGAGCTGGGTGGTCACAGGTGAGCACATCAATCAGTTCCTAGTGTAGGGAGAAATGCCTATCCTTAGGGAAACGCCAATGTGTGTGTGTCGGGGGGAGTTGCACCTTTATCTTAAGGGCATTTGTTCTTCCCATAGGAAATGTTTAAAGCGGATATACAATGCCAGCTCAATGGCCATGTCAGGCCCTTATGGAAAAACAAAGTCAGGCCGAATTAGGTTTACACCAAATGGCTTCCTCATATACTCCAACATATCCTATTGCTTGCCATGTCTATTTGTCACTGCACTATAGTTCTGTGTGCAACATTTGTAGAGAGTAGATCCAAATTGTGTTAGTAATCAGTTCCTCCAGTTGACTTCAGTGGGCTTCTTTATTTTCTTGTTTTATATACTTTTCCTGGATCATTTCATCTCGAGTGTTTCATCTCTGTGTGTGTTAACTCTTAAATCTACATCTGTATTTCTGACCTTTTACTTGAGCTTGGGATCTTAACCCCCAAGTAAATAGCCCTTTGGCACTGGGGTAGATAAACAAGGCTTATCTAAAGAGGAATGATCTTCCTCTGAAACCTGTTTCTCCTTTGTTTTTAAAATCACCATCCTTTATTTGTGTACCCAAACTACTACTCTCTCACCCATTCTTTTCCCAGTCATCAGGCCTTGTCTTTAACCTTGGAAGTGCCTTTCTAAGAGAACTTTAATTCCCACTGCCACTATCTTAGCGTCCCTCTTCCTTCCACAAGCAGCAAATATTCAAAAACTTAAAAAGTCAGTCAATCTCCTAAAGCTCTAACAAGTGTTAGCATCCAGCCTGGAACTCGCAGTCTAGCCCCCAGTCAGGACATCTGAGAGCTTTTTACATCCTAATATACAAAACCCAGACTCTAGGGAATTCATATTCCCAAAAAAAAGTTCTACACGAGTCTTGAGTCTCACCCGGCCTGGTATACAATACAGACATAGATTCTGCAGGTTCCCTTCTCGAGCAGTTAAGCTGCGAAGGGTCCTCTTCACTGAGAACTTTGATAAATGTTTATTTAAGTGGTAATCTTTTCTCTCTCGCTTGCCTGCACTGTGACTAGTCGTGATCTCAGCTGGCAGGAAAAACTACCCCATCTGCTGCCGCTGACGTCACGGCTAGAATGAACTGATCCCGTTTTTCGGGCTTCGCAGACCACAGAGCCCCGAGACCCAGAGAGAATGAGTGGGAGGCGGGGGACTGCGGCTCCTTCCGTCCCGGGGCGAGCCCAGCGCCGCGAGCCGGCCCCCGCCCCGCCAGCAGCCCCTCGGGAGAAACCCGGCACCGGCGGCCACCACCCGGCCTGGAGGCGAGCGAGTGGGTGTGTGCGGGGGGCGGGGGGGCGGCCAAACTTCCTGTCCCGCGCTCGGGCTGCTTCCGGCGGGAGCCGGAAGGCGCTGTGTGTGGACGGAATTCGGGACCGACTGACGGACGGAGGGACGCCTGCCCGGGACGGGAAGGTGAGCTCCCGGGTGGGCCAGACCACACCCTCTCGGCTAGTGGTCCCCGAGAGGGAGGGAGCCGGAACCTGCTCCTCGGGGACTCGGAGCGAATTCGCCCCTGGAGAGGACCGGGAAACCGCCCCCTTTGGGCACCCCTCCCGGATCTGGCGGGCCCGGGAGCGGCCGGTCTGAAGCCCCACGGCTTCGGCCCTTCCCCGCGCAGGGTTTGGGGGTCCACGGATCGTCTCCTTCGCTTAGTTTTGGGGGCAGAGGCATGGGAATCAGACCGTCTTGAGAAAGCCAGAGTCTGCAAGTCCCTGGGGCGGGGGCTCCCCGACTGACTTCACCCGCAGCCAGGGCCTGCCCGCGGACCTCGGGGCCTTCCTTCCACTGAGGCCGTTGTAGTGGGCGAAAGAGCATGCCAGGAGGACTGTGCCCTGGGCTCTTTCAGCCCAGAGCTCCCGGCTTCTTTCATACGTCCACTCGGTTTCTGGTCTAGAAGAAGGAAGGCTGCCGGCTCGGAGGAGGGCCTGGCCTGCTGGTTTCCCTCTTCGCCTGTCATTCCAGGGCGGGGGTGTGGGCCGGGAGCGTTTACAGCCTCTGCGTTTCGCAGGTTGAATTTATCCTCTGAAGTTTCTTAAGAGAAAAGAATCCAATTAGTTTATTAAAGTTTATCCCACTGGCTCGTGAGGCTCGTGAGGCTCGTGAATGCATTTAGGTACCATTTGGAAGTTAAATATTATTAACGTGGAACTTAAGAATTTGTACTTCTTCCTCACTTTGGCGCAAGGGTCAACGTAGCATATTTGCAAGGCGAATGAAAGAAACATTTTGAAATGAAGTCAAGGGCATTTTGTTGTTAGGGAGTGAGAAATTCTACTTTGTTTTATCTTAGTGTGGGACAGAGTAAGGTTAACTAAACTGGCAGAAGATTTAGGTTCCAGTTTTTTAGGTTTTGCATCTAAGTAGATGTCTGATTTTTGGCAAGTTACTTAATCTCTAGCTTTTCGCTTTTTTCTCTCTGTAAATTAAGGGGTTTACTTACATATTCAGCAACTATTTCCTGAATGCTTAGTTTGTGGACAGTATCGTGCTAGGTTAATGGGAGAAGGATGAATAAATTCAGCAAACCTTAACTAGTGAGAGAAATATGCATGTAGACAACTACCACCCCTGGCAGGATGAAATAATTGCTATAGAGAGGTCAATCAGTGTGTTGTGAGAACACCAAGGGAAGGACAGATTTGTTCTGACTGGAGGGAAAGGATCAGCCTGTCTTCATGGAGGATGGCATTTGCGTTGGGATTTTAAAGGCTGGAAACAATTTCAGAAGATCGGGACTGGATTGAGGGTGTTTATTACTGGTTGAAGAAGTTGAACTATTTCAAGCAAAAACCTTGAGCACTGAAACAGACTGGTATGTTCATTTAATAGCTAGTGCAGTGTGGGCTAGACTAAAGAGTTCGTTGAGGAATATAGTGGATGCTGCAACTGGAACAGTATTTGCGGACATATTGTCGAGTATTTCAAATGCCATGCCTAGGGATTTGATTGTTATTCTGAGGCACTGAACTTTCCAAACGGGGAGCGGCATAAGCATTTCTGTGTTTTAGAAAGGTAACTCGAGTGGCTGCGTAAAAGATGGATCGGAAATGGGAATTTTAAGGTCAGGGTGACCAGTTAGAAGCCTGTTTTAAAAGTGTAGTTGAAAATAATGAGACCCCTAAACAGGGCATTACAGTGGGAATAAATTTTAGGGAATTGGAACCACTGGGATTATTTAACTATGGAGGATGAGAGAAATTGTTAAAGACCTAGAATTTGCAGCTGAGTGGGAGGAGGATTGGGCAGTAATTGAAATGGATAATACGGGAAGAAGGACAGGTTTGGCGGAGGAGAGGATAATCTGGATTTTGGACATTGTTAGGTCTGAGATGGATATCCATGTGGAGATACTCAGCAAGCAGTTAGAAATGCAAGTTTGGAGTTCATAAGAGAGGTCAGGTATAGAGACAGAAACGTGGGTATCATTTGCAGTGTCATTCATTCATTATACAAATATTTATTCAGTGCTTACTAAGCGCTTAAAAGGAAGCTTGTATGGAAGACCTTTAAGCTCATGGTAAAGACAACCTTAGAGCTTCACAGTATCAGAAATGACTCTTGGAGACCTAAATTCCTTATGAGTTACATACAGTTCTTTGCCAGGCACTGTGCTAGGTGCTGGGAGATACAGTAGTGAACAAGACAGACTAGTTCTTGCCCTTGTTTGTGGAACTTACAATTTAAAGGGTAGTCAGACAAAAATTGAATACTATATAAAAGCAAGTAAAAGAATTGGAAATTGTGATAAATGCTTTAATGAAGACAGTAGAGAGAGAAAATAAAGGTGGTAGTGGTGGGGGTATGGGGAACCTTCTTTGGATAAAGTGATCAGGGAAAGCCTTTCTAAATGAGGTGATAGTTAAACAGAGTCCTGAAAAATGCAAGAGAGCTAATCAGTGGAAGAGAGAGGTGAAAGCATTCCTAGGTAGAGGAAATGACATGCGCACATCCCTAACATAGGAGCTTAATGTGTTCAAGGAACTAAGGGAGATACATTTGGCTCGAGCTGGGTGAGCAAGTAAGGGAGAGTGACTCTGAAGTGTGGTTGGAATGGTAGGAATGGATCGCGTAGGTTCTTATAGGCCCAGATAAAGAGTCTGTATTTTGTCTGGATGCATGGGAAGCCAAGTGAAGAGTTTCAGGCAATGGAGTGATATAACAGGATTCACATTTTAAGATGATAATTAGTGCTGTGAAGAGAATAGAATGGAGGGAGGTTGGGGCCGGCCAGGTGGTGCAGTGGTTAAGTTCGCATGTTCCGCTTCTTGGTGGCCCGAGGTTTGCTGGTTTGGATCCCGGCTGTGGACATGGCACCGCTTGGCAAAAGCCATGCTGTGGCAGGCGTCCCACATATAAAGTAGAGGAAGATGGGCACGGATGTTAGCTCAGGGCCAGTCTTCCTCAGCAAAAAGAGGAGGATTGGCAGCAGATGTTAGCTCAGGGCTAATCTGCCTCAAAAAAAAAAGAATGGAGGGAGGCAAGAGTAGAAGCAGGGAGACCAGTTAGGAGACAGTAACAGTACTTTAGGGCAAGCGTTGATGGTGGCCTGGAGTAGGGTGGTGGCAGTAGAGACAGATGGTGGATTTGCAATCTCTTTTGATGATAGAATCAATGGGACTTGCAGCTGGATTGGATATTGGGAGCAAAGGAAAAAAGTAATAAAAATGACTCCTAAATGGGATGAATGGTCTTCCTGTCTTGAGTGGAGGATTACGGTGAAAGAGGTTGTCAGGAAATGGTGGGAGACAGGCTTGGGAGAGAATTCATTTTGGATATATTAAGTTTGAGATATCAAGTTAAAACATAAGGTAGAGAGGCCAAACAATTGCATATACAAGCCTATAGCTCAGAGGAGATATCTGGGCTACAGATAAAAATTTTGGACACTGTATCATTTGCAGCCATGAGTTCATACTAGGGAGAGAGTGTGGCAAGAGAAGAGGGCCTGAATACTGTCCTGGGGAACATTAATATTTCGAGGCTGAGCGGAGCAGGGGTATAGGAGTTATCAAAGAAGACTGCATAAATGGCCAGTGAGGTAGGAGTAAAATAAGGAACTTGTATCTTGGAAGCAAAGAGAGTAAAGTGTTTGAGGAAGGAGGCAGTGCTTCTGAGAGGTAGTATCAGTTAGTGCTGTTTGGTTGCAAGTGACCAATTTACTTCAGGGGAGGAGGAAATTATAACAAGGATGTGGGCAGCTCACAGGATCGAAAGAAATGCTGAAGGCCTTGGCTTTATAAAGGACAAGAATCTGAGCAGCCCCAGGGGGAGGCTGCTAACTGCATTACTGGAATGAATGGGCTGTTGGCAGTTTCCAGGGCTTAGTTACTTCTTTTAGGATTCAGGTTCTAAGGAAAAGTGTCTGATTTGTTCAACATGGGTCAAGTGTCCACTAGTTGGCCTGGGTTAGAAAAGAACACCTTAATCTACAGCTCCACCAAGAATATATCCAATGGATGAGAGGTAGATCCCCAAACAAAATATGGATCCTGTCTCCCAAGCAGGGGAAATGAATGTGAGACAATCAAAAACAATAGTTGTCCATTGCAAAGGTCAAGTAAGGTGAGGACAGCAAAGTGTCTATTGGATTTGGCAACATGAAGATCATTGGTAACCTTAATAAGAGAGGTTTTGGTAAAGTGTTGGAATTGGATAGTGATTGGAGATGAGAAAGTGGAGACAACTCTCATGATAAATTTGTCTCTGAAGGATTTCGGAGAGATGGGGAGGTGACTAGAATAAAAATCAGGGCTGTGGGATTACAGCACACTAGAACATCCTGGGAAAAGAAGAAGGCCCAGAATGAATCCTACAGTTTTTAAGATTCATTCTGGCTTCACATTCTATATTCCAAATTTCCTTCATCAGTGCTTTTTATCACTTTATTATTAGAATTTAATCAGCTCCCATAATATGCTACATATGATACCAAAAGTTACCTAGTTTTTCTATTCCTAGCACTACCATTTTATACCAAAATTTAAATTGCTGTTTTTTTAATTTTAATTTTTGGTCTTTGTAGTTCACTATCATAAGTGTTTAGCCACAGGTAGAGATGGAGGAAGCTGAGAAGCAGATTGGCCCATGTCAGGAGAGACTAGTCCTCTTGGTTGAAATCATCTGCTTTATTTTAACCTTTGGGAGTGGTGACCAGTTGAGGGGAGCACAGTGTTTCTCAGTTTCCTTCCTCTTTTATGCTCCCACCTCCCTTCTTTCTGAAACTGAGTTGGTGTCAAGGCAGTTTCTGCCTCCCTCAAGTAAGAGCAATACTGATGTTTTAGGCTTTGTTTTCTAGGGTGGGATCACTTTGCTTTTTAGAGGTTGACACGATGTTCTGTTTCTTTCATGAGGCAGAGTAGTATAAAGCCCTTGGTCATCTTTCCCTTTGGGAGACGCTCCTTTCTGTATGGCAGACAGAACTGAGGTAAGAGACCTGTATCAGCTCTGTTCCCCTGTTGCTTGCTTAGTTTATGCTGGATTAGTTTTTCCTTCCAGTATTTCCCCATGTAGCCTGCATTAGTTTTAGGTCATCTCTACCTTAGGGAAATGGTATTACCACTAATTCCTGTGTAGTATGTGGGAGTTCTACATTGGGATTTGGGACCAAAGACCGGTTGACTATAAGGATTACTTTGCCTTTCTTTGCTGACCGTTGCCTAGTGTGTAGTATTTTCCTCTGCAGATCTCACAGGGTGGGCTTGAGGACAGGATTCAAGTAATCTCCATTTCATCAAGACTTTCTATCAATCGTAATTGCTGATTGTTTGTAATATATATTTATAGCAGGTTTGTATCTATAGCTTTACATTTTATAGCTGCTTCTGTGTTTAACATATATATTTTCAACATTTGAAGGTACTTTATAGTGTTTTTCAATCTAATGGGACGTAACCTGTTAGTAGCTTGTAAAATCAGTTTAGTGGGTCTTATCATTAAAAAAAAAATTCAGAGTGCATGAGGTTAGTATGGGTTAGTATTGTTTCATGAGAATGTTATGTATGTCTCTGTGTGTTTCATTCTCTGGGTTATGATGGGAAATGTGTCTTAACTGTGGGTTATAGTCACAGTAGTTTGAAAACCACTGCTCTATAGGAAATTTGGATGCCATAATAAAAGACAGAGTTCTTAACCTTTTATAGTATACTGAGCATTTGATAGATTTACTTGTTTCTTAAGCACATATGCACAACTTTGTTTCTGAAGAATTTTATAATTATTTTTATTGATATATATATATATATAAAAATAATCCTAGGGCAATCTACTTTCATTTCTGTATTTCAGATGAGTTTCCTAGGGTCAAGAAGGCAAGTAGCATGTCCAGCTTTCAACCAACAAGTCAGAGGCAGAATTTAGATTTCTATTTGAGAGACCTTGGGTTTTTTTTTTTAACGTATCTTTATTTAACTTGTTCAGCTACTTAGTGTTAATGCATAATTTGCTGGATGATGTTGAATGTACTGTAGAAAAAGAATGCAGCTTCTCAGACTTCAGGTCTCGGGATTTGTTTATTTGGCCTAAAACAGAAGGAGGGTTGTTCTCAAGATGGTCCTGAGCATAGAGATCGCTATTGTCCTACATCTGCTTTGCCATTGTTATCAATTCTCTCTTTACTTATTCCCAGTACTTTTCAGGGCTTCTTGTGTTCTTTGCTTTGGTTTATTGCAAGTTTTATGGCCTGCCTTCTTTTTAACCTCTAGGCTGACTATGGGATAACATTCAATAGCAGTGGCAGGGTCAGTGGATTTCTAAAAAATATAATATATGCTGAACCAAGATTGTTTTCTTTAAGCAGTCTAATGTGTTTTGATGGCCATAGGGAACCATGTACATGGTAAAATTTCAGTTATCAGGATTATGTCAGTTGTTGCCATGGATATGTCTTTATGAGTAAGTATACAGATGTAAACGCCACAACAAGAAAATTCAAATTAATGTTCATATTATGTGGTAGAGATGGCGTTTTGCTAAAATGAAATACTTAATGTTGAGCTTAATAGTGGAAAGATTTAGCCTTGGACTCAATAATATAGTTGATCTGTTTCTATATTTTAACTTTAGTAATACTAATGCAGAGAATACCATGCATGGTAGTATTTATAATGTCAAGACATGTTAAGCAGTTTATGACAATCAGATCCATATTTAACCAAAACTGAGAAGTCCTTGAATGCCAATTCTATTGAGGTATTGTTTGATAATGTTGTAGAGTTAGAGTTTCCTTGTTCAATTGAATATAAAATTTGCATTGCAAGTGAAAAGATAACACAGAATGGGAGAAAGTTTGTGCAAATCCTATATCTGATAAGGAACTTGTATCTAGAATATAAAAGAATTCTTGTTTTGTTTTGCTTTTTTTTTTTTTGAGGCAGATTAGCCCTGAGCTAACATCTGCTGTCAATCCTCCTCTTTTTGCTGAGGAAGACTGGCCTGGAGCTAACATCCATGCCTATCTTCCTCTACTTTATATGTGGGACGCCTACCACAGCATGGCTTGCCAAGCAGTATCATGTCCACACCAGGGATCCGAACCGGGGAATCCTGGGCCGCCAAAGCAGAACGTGCGCACTTAACCAGTGCGCCACCGGGCTGGCCCAAAAAGAATTCTTAAAACACAATAATAAAGACAAATAACTCAATTTAAAAATGGGCCAATGATCTGAATAAGCATTTCTCCAAAAAAGATGTACAGATGCCCAATAAGAACAGGACAATATGCTCAACATTATTAGCCATCAGTTAATGCAACTCAAAACCACAGTGAGTTGCCACTTCACATCCACTAGGATGGCTATAATGAAAAAGGCAGATAATGACAACTGTTGGTGACGATATGGAGAAATTGGATCCCACAGGGGCTGGCCTGGTGGTGTAGCGGTTTGCATGTTCCACTTCGGCAGCCTGGGGTTTGCCGGTTGGGATCCCAGGTGCAGACCTAAGCACCACTTGTCAAGCCATGCTGTGGCAGGTGTCCCACATATAAAGTAGAGGAAGATGGGCACGGATGTTAGCTCAGGGCCAGTCTTCCTCAGCAAAAAGAGGAGGATTGGCAGCAGATGTTAGTTCAGGGCTAATCTTCCTCAAAACAAAAAGAGAAACTGGATCCCTCATACACTGGTGGGATTGTAAAATGGTGCAGTCACTTTGGAAAACAGCCTGGTAATTCTCAAGAGGTTAAACATAGAGTTAACATATGACCTAGCAGTTTCACGCCTAGATATATAACCAAAAGAATGAAAACATATGTCCACAGAAAATTGCATATGAATATTCATAGCAGCATTATGCATAATAACCAAATTGTAGAAACAACCTAAATGTCCATCAGCTGGTAAATTGATAAATAAAATGTCTGTCTATACAATAGAATATTATTTGGCAATAAAAATAAATGAAGTACTGATACTTGCTACAACAAGAATGAACCTTGGGAACCTTATGCTAAGTGAAAACAGCCAGGCACAAAAGATCACATATGTAATTCCATTTTTATGAAATGTCTAGAATAGGCAAATCCATACAGACATAAAGTAGATTAGTAGTTTCCTAGGTCTGATCAGAGGAGGGTTTGGGAGGAAATGGAGAGTGACTACTAATGGGTAAGGGTTTCTTTTTTGGGGTGATGAAAATGTTGTAAAATTGGTTGTAGTTATGGTTGCACAACTCTGAATATACTAAGGACAATTTAATTGTATTGTTTAAATGAGTGAATTGTGTGGTATGTCAGTTATATCTTAGTGAAGTTGTATTTAAAAAAAGATTTGTACTGGGCTTTAAAATATCTGTTAAATGGGTAACTGGAATTGGGAATAGAAACAAATTTAACTGCATATTTGCCATCACACTTGCCTATAATGTACACGGCCAGTTGCTGTGTTAAAGATGAGTCCACACAGTCCACTTGATATGGTACTGAGTGCGCCAATACAGATTCTTTTGAGGTCAGCCTGCGTATTCTGCTGTATCTGACTATCTTCTTTGTTCATACAGCACACACACAAACTACAAACTTGGGCACCAAAATTGTATGGCAGTAGTCAGTTATAATATGGATACCCATTTGTCCCAGAAAATGCTTGTGTTCATTTTTTAAGATTATCATCAAAATGAAAACACTAAAATAAAAAGATGTCATAGATAACATAGACTCTTGGGAAATGGTGATCTAGAGGTGACTCTTAAGCTATAAGAGAGGTGGCAGCTCCCTTCTCTAAGTTATTACAGCTTTGCAAAAATGTCTAAGATCTAGTATATCTGATTTTTCCCTTGTTCAGTGCACATATTCATATGCTTCATTTTATTCATTTTTCATCAGGTAAGGATAACAGAAACCTATCCCGGAGCCAGCACCATTAGTTTCTAAAAACCCTGGCAAATATAAAGGACAGTAAATAGTTGTTTAGTATTTTACAGATTTTACAATCCTGGAATCTCAGAGTTGGAGGAACCTTAAAGATAACCTAAACAAACCTTTGGTAATTTCTTGGCTTCTTGAGAGAGCTGGAATTGGGGAAAAGGAATTCTTAAAACCCTGGTGATTTGAGATCAAACCTTAGGGAGATATAATCACTATTCTTGCCAACTTGCTCTGTGGGAGGGAGTCCTGGCTCTGCAGCTTAATAACTTGGGCAAGTGATGTACTGAGCCTTGGTTTCTTCCTCTGTAAAAAGAGGGATGGATAAACCACACTGAGCTGTTAACAGTGCTTGAATAAGAAAAACATATGTGTCGGGGCCAGCCCTGTGGCTGAGAGGTTAAGTTTGCGTGCTCTGCTTTGCCGGTTCAAATACTGGGCATGGACGTGGCACCACTCATCAAGCCATGCTGAGGTGACGTCCCACATGCCACAACTGGAAGGACCCACAGCTAAAATATACAACTATGTACTGGGAGGCTTTGGGGAGAAAAAGGAAAAATAAAAATCTTAAAAAAAAAAAGAACGAAAAATATATGTGAAATGAAAAATCAAGGATTTAATAATACTTTATTTTATGTGGGAAGCCTAAAATAAAAGGAGCACTTTCATTGACATCTTGTTAAATTTTTTGTTTTCTTGGTGAGGAATGGCCCTGAGCTAACATCTGTTGCCAGTCTTCCTCTTTTTGCTTGAGGAAGATTGTCCCTGAGCTAATATCTGTGCCAGTCGTCCTCTATTTTGTATGTGGCATGCTGCCACAGCATGGCTCGATGAGCGGTATGTAGATCTGCACCTGGGATTCAAACCTGTGAACCCTGGGCTGCTGAAGTGGAGCGTGTGAACTTAACCACCATGCCACTGGGCTGGCCCATAAATTATTTTTTTATGATGAAAAATGAGGATTTCTGGTAGCTAGCAAGGGGAAGAGAGGGGAACCAACAGGACAATAAGCATTCATTTGGGTACTTCTAAATGCCCTTTTTGTAAAGTTAGTCTGTCTGTCTTATTCTAACTTTCCACACTACCTTGGTATCAATTGACAACTCCCTTCCTGGGTACATTTTACATTGTATAATTACTTTGTATATAAGACTGCTTCCAATTTTAGCAACAATTATACAAGATAAAGTGGACTCACTCGCTGAAATCTTGAAAAAAGAATTAAGCTGTAAGAAAGTAGGAATTTAAGTTATTTGGGGATAACAGCTGCATCAGGGTCCAGAGAGTACTTCTTTGGGGAAATACTGTTTAAATTTTGGCTGACGGTATAACTACCTTTTAGAAAAATTGGGAAATTGAGGAAAGAAAAATAAGTCACACCAGCCTATCACCCAATATAGCATAGCTGTGTGAATTTCCTTTTACTTTTTCCTATGCATATCTTAACTAGTTTTTTTTTTTGCTGAGGAAGATTACCCTGAGCTAACATCTGTTGCCAATCTTCTTTTTTTTGCTTGAGGAAGATTAGCCCTGAGGTAACATCTGTGCTAATCTTCCTCCACTTTATAAGCAGGTCGCTGCCACAGCATGACTGAGTGATGTAGGTCCACGCTCAGCATCTGAACCCACAAACCTGGGCCACTGAAGCAGAGCACATTGAACTTGACCACTACACCATGGGGCTGGCCCCGTAACTACTTTTAATATTAGCAAATGTATAATCTTGTATTTTGTTGTTGTAATTTAACATGTCACTATCATTTTTCTTTGTTGTTGCATTGTTTTCATAACCATAAATTTAAGTGATAATACTGTAATTTAATCAACCATTCCCTAATTGTTGGATATATATGTGTACTTTTATATGTTGTTTGCAGTTGTTTATTACCACAGATGATAAGGAGAGTAAGGAGAATTCTTGGGCATATTGTTTTTCCCATGTTTAAGACCTTTTCTTTTCTTTTCTTTTTTTGCTGAGGAAGATTTGCCCTGAGCTAACATCTATTCCCATCTTCCTCTATTTTTTAGTATGTGGGCCACCAGCATAGCATGGCTTCTAACAGAGAGGTGTAGGTCCGTGCCCAGGAACCAAGACTGGTGCTGGCCCCTAAGACCTTTTCTTTCTTCTTTTTTTTTTTTTTTAAGATTGTATTTTTTCCTTTTTCTCCCCAAAGCCCCCCGGTACATAGTTGTATATTCTTAGTTGTGGGTCCTTCTAGTTGTGGCATGTGGTATGCTGCCTCAGCGTGGTTTGATGAGCAGTGCCATGTCCGTGCCCAGGATTCAAACCAACGAAACACTGGGCCGCCTGCAGCGGAGCACGCGAACTTAACCACTTGGCCACAGGGCCGGCCCCTAAGACCTTTTCTTAGAATAGATTATTAGAAGTAAAAGTTTACATCAAAGTATAACTTTTTATGAGTTTTGATACCTATTTGGCTTGTTCTATTTTAAAACAAGTGTTGTAGGCTGAATTCTTTATTTGCTTGCTTGTTGTGATTTTTGGATATATAAAGAAGTGCCTTTGTTTATGTAGCTATGTTTTTCCTCTGCTCTTAATTCTCTCTCTTCTTTTTTCCTATTTTAGGCTAAATTGGTTACCCACCCAGCACAGCATCTTACAGGAAAACCATAGCATTTCCCAGAGAACTATGAGCATAACAGGAAGGTGTCATTGACTCTGAATTAAATTTCTAACCTGTCCCCTGAACAGCTACAGGATTTGGAAGCTGAATCAATGTTATCAGATGAGTTAGAATCCAAACCAGAGGTGAGCCCAGTCAGCTTGTTTCCTTTCTTTTGGTGGGCAGTATTCCAGAGTTTGTCCTTAGTTCCAGGGTCAGCAAATTTTTCTGTAATGGGCCAGATAGTAAAATTTTAGGCTTCGTGGGCCATATGGTTTTGGTTGTAACTACTAGTTTATTATTTTTCTATTATTAAATACTTTCTCAAAGATTTAAAAATTCCATTTTTACCTTTTATGATGTTTATATTTATTATTTAGGTAAGTGTAAAATTATTATACATTTAGCTAATTACATAATGACAAAATTTTATTTTACATATTTGGCGTATATTTGTATATGTATGTAAAATTTCTTACCACAAACCATTCTTCTAATAATCTTGTATATATCTGAAAGTATTTGCTTTTTAAATGTGATTAGAGGATTTAAGCATTTTTATTTTTATTTATCTTTCTCATTTTATTTTTAGTACATCTGTGTTGCAAAGATTTAGAATAAGATTACTGAAGTTTGAAGACTGACACTGCTCCTAACTAGTCATGTCCTTAGACAAGTCACTTAATGTCTTCAACTTGATTCCTTATTTTAAAAATACATGTTCAATCTTACTGAGTTACAGTGAGGATTAAAAGAGGCAATACACAGAAAAGTGCTTTGTAAAATGTAATCAGTAAAATGCAGTTGAATTTTTTATAGCTATTATTTAAAAATTTAATTATTTTTATAATTTTTGTGTTTAGTGGAAGGTTACAGAGGTTAACTTAATTTTATAATTCAGCCTTTCTCTAAAACAGAGGACTTGATAAAAATAACTTTAAATAGTATTTTGTAGTTAATCTAGTTTTTCTATGAGTATGGCTGAGACTAGTGAACAATCAAGACTTAATTACATCGTCACCTTTTGATAATTTCAGAGGTTCATATCCATCTCTAACAACCTGTATTTTTCAATGTTGTCTTCCCACTGCCCCCCAGCTCCTGGTACAGTTTGTTCAGAATACATCCATCCCATTGGGACAAGGGCTAGTAGAATCAGAAGCTAAAGACATTACTTGCTTGTCCCTCCTTCCAGTGACTGAGGCCTCAGAATGCAGTCGGCTAATGTTACCAGGTAAAAATTAAGATCACCACAGATAAAATAAATAAGTCCTAAGTGCTTAGCCTCCTCTATGGTATTGGTGGAATGGGATAACTGACTTTATAACTGACTGGTGGAAACTGTAAAAATTAGGAATCGTGAAGAAAAAGCAACCATTGGAGTCATAAGTGCATTGGTGATTTAAGTCATAGGAATGGATATGATTACTCTTAGAGTGGGAGAGTGAGAAGAAAAGAAGGCCAAGGCGAACCCCATGGAACTCCCTATTCAAGGTACAGGGTAAGGCAGGAGAGCCAGTGAAGGAGGGAGGAAGGAAAGGCGAGAGTACTCCAGTAGGAGGAATATTGGCAGAGTGCAGGCATGGAACCCAAGGGAATAGTCAATGTGTCAAATGCTCCTAAGAGACTCAGATAGACTCAGATAGGTAGGGACTATCCCAGTGAGATAGGGTCAAAAGGTCTTTGTTGATGTTGGCAGGACCTGTTCTTGGAGGGGGGGTGGAAAGCCAGGCTGCAGTGGATTGAGGTTCAATGCAAGGTAAGTATAGTTGAGGAAGTAACTATATTTTGTAAAGGCTTTCCTGCTATGGGAAAGAAAAAGAGAACGGAAGGTAGGTATAAGAATTTTTGTTTAAGATCTGAAATATTTAAGGATGGTTTTATGCTAAGAAAAAAGAGCTAATTAGAGAAGCTGCCGGCAGAAAGAGTGGATGATTGATGAGGAGGCTCCAGGACAGGTTGAAAGAGGTAGAATGCTGAGCACGAGTATTGAGATTAGCTTTGGATGGGAAGAGGGAGAGCCTATCACTTGACTATTAGCAAGAATATTATTTTTGGGTGCAATGAATTCTTTGTTTTCTGATTCTTGTTTTGAAATTTGGAATATTAATGTTAAATCAGGGGAGGGTCAGTATTAACCTGTTGGTGACAACTTACTTGTTTGTTATAAAGTTTTCTGGTTACTATCTTCTAATGGTGTTCTTTTTTCTTTGATTTTTGAAGTGACTTTAAAATCTTTTCAGTGTTTAAAGATTCAAGAAGGGCAGATATATTCAACCAACCAATGTTCATTTAAGGTTTCCCTATCTAGCTCCTAGCTTTTCTAAATCTACCATCTTTCAACTCCTATTCTATTAGTATGTGGGGAGTCTTTCCAAATACTGTGGATTTTCAATAAGTGAAAATTTCCACGTGCTAATAAATTTTGATCTTCATTAGGCTTATTTTTCCTGAGTTGTCTCTCCCAATATTAATTTATTGAATAAATATTTTAACAATAATAAAGGGAAATGAAAACAGGGACAAAAGCATCCATCTTCTTTTCTACTTTACCTTCTTTTAGATGTAATTTTGATTTAAAATATTTTAGACAACCAGTTACAGATAATTGCTAATGAAAACCATCACCTCCCAGCTCATGAAACATTACAAACACAAATATATCTGCACACACTTCCCTAACCTCATTTCCCTCCCTCCTAAATATGTTATCGTTCCATGCATGGCCTGCATATTCTCTTTTTTTTTTTTCAATAATTTTTTCTTTCTTCTCCCTAAAGCCCCCCAAGAACATAGTTGTATATTTTAGTTGTGGGTCCTTCTAGCTGTGGCATGTGGGACGCCGCCTCAGCATGGCCTGATGAGCGGTACTAGGTCTGCACCCAGGATCCAAACTGGCAAAACCCTGGGCTGCCGAAGTGGAGCACGGAAACTTAACCACTTGGCCATGGGGCCTGTCCCTGTATATTTTCTTTTGAGTTGGGATGTAGGTATAGAAAGGTACAAACCCATGTGGATATATATTTTGAAGAATTAATATAAAGGAGATACCTCCCACCCAATCAAGGAGTAGAGCATTGTGAGCTCCCAAGCCCTCCAAGGGCTCCTCTCTGATAAAGACAACCTCTGTTCTTCCATAGGTCACCACTGTCCTCACTTTTGTGACAGTTTTTTATTTGTTTTTCAAGTTTAACCACTCAGGTCTAAGCAGTGCAGTTTAATTTTAGCTGTTTTTGGACTTTGAATAGAATCATATGAATGTATGTTGTTGTACCTTCTTTTACTCTGTTTGTGAAATTCATCCTTCTATGTGGCTGTGGTCTGTTTGGTTTCATTGCTGTATAGTATTCCGTTATATGAGCGTACACCACCTTCTTTATCCATGCCACTGTTGATGAATATATAGTTATTTTCCAGTGTTGTACTATGACAAACAGCTGGTATGAACTTTATTTTAAAAAAATTTGTGTAGTAAAATATACACAGCATAAAATTTACCATTTTAACTAGTTAAATTTACCATTTAATGAGTTCTGTGGCATTAAGTACATTTACATTGTTGTGCAACTTCGTTAGGCTTTGAAATGGCAATACTGTCCCTGGGCTTCCACTTTTATTCCTATAATCTTACCTGTTATCTCTTTAAAAGAGGAAAAAAATGTGGTCTACCTTTTATAGAGATGAATGAAAGCCCTGAAAACATTGGATGCTTCAGTGCTGTAGTCAGTTCCTCCTTGTATTGCAGCTAAAACCTTTGGAAATTCATCCCCCTCTTAGAATAAAGTTCTAGAGAGCAAGTCTTCTGAATTATTTCTTTACATCCAGTGTAAACCCAGAACTAGAATGACACATGTTGATGATTCCATCAAATTTCAGGTTTGTCTCAGGCTATGTTTTTTTTTTCCTAATGACTCAGTAGAACTGTCACATACATGTTGTAAAAATTAAAGAGAGAGATCTCTCCCCAAGAAAAATAATTTAAAATTTAGATCCTGTTCTTGAGTTAGTATTCATTGTATAACTATATTTTTCAAGGGAAAAGTACTGATTTGTGGTCTGAAAAGGACAAACGTCTGTAATGTCCGAATGTGGATGGTTGCTTATTAGTTACTGCCAAGTGTCAGAGGAGTCTGTCCCTCACATTTTGGCTGACTCCCTTTAGAACTCGAAGCTATCTCTCTGTCTTTTTGTGAGGCAAATCTGTATTTGTAAAATGAAAATGCTGCCTGCTTCTGTAAGGGTGTTAGGTGCTAACGGATGTTACAAGGGTATTAGATGCTATGTATTAAAATGGTGAGCTGTTTGGAGATAGGTGCTACATAAAGCTGTTGTATTTTCCCTTTGTAGATGATACTCCAAATCATACTAACTCCTCAAAGGAGGTGCCTTCCTCAGCTGTACTGAGAAGCCTTCAGGTGAATGTGGGCCCAGACGGAGAGGAGACAAGGGCTCAGACTGTACAGAAGTCCCCGGAGTTTTTGTCCACTCCAGAGTCTCCTAGCTTGTTGCAAGATCTCCAGCCGAGTGATAGCACATCTTTTATTCTTCTGAACCTAACAAGAACAGGTATTCTTTATCCTTTTCTGAACTTTGCTCATGCTTAAGAAAAAATTGGGGATGGGACATATTTTAACTCAGTCATACTTAAAATGGAAAGAAGCTTTATTATTTTATTATTTTGGAGAATTAGTGTAATCTGGTGATCCATTGAATGTGTAGAGAGAGGGCGGACTCTAGGGCTACTTAAAAGTTCCTTGTGTGGGGCCGGCCCAGTGGCGCAGCAGTTAAGTGCGCACGTTCCGCTTCGGTGGCCCGGGGTTTGCCAGTTCGGATCCCGGGTGTGGACATGGCACAGCATGGCAAGCCATGCTGTGGTAGGCATCCCACATATAAAGTAGAAGAAGATGGGCATGGATGTTAGCTCAGGGCCAGCTTTCCTTAGCAAAAAGAGGAAGACTGGCGGCAGATGTTAGCTCAGGGCTAATCTTCCTCGAAAAAAAAAGTTCCTTGTGCGGAAAATTGGGTAGTGCCATTCACCAAGGTAGTGAGCACAGGAAGAACAGGGCTTGGGGGAGGATGATTAGTTCCAGCTTGTACCTGTTGATGTTGAGATATCTGAGGGACATTCAGGAGGAGGTGTCCTTTAGAGATAAAAACAGAAATCCAGAGTTCTAGAGGTGTCTGGTGTGAGATAATCAGTTTTGGTGCTTATCAGCGTTCAGGAAGTGTCTGAAACAATGAGCGTGGATTCTTTGATTCAGGAGTAGTCTGACACAGAAAAGAAGGCTAATCTGAGACCCTGGAAAAAAATGTTTAAGAGGGTAACAGAAGAATGGGAAGGAGCTGCTAGAGAGGGCTAAAGAAAACAGAATGAGAGTGGTGTGGGAGAAGCCAAGGGAGGAAAAAGTTTTAAAGAAGAAAAGGTACTAAATCATGCCAGATACCACTGGATGGGCTAGTGAGACAAGGACTGGGAAGTGTAGGTCTGGTGACCTTAGCAGAAGCAACTGTTATTGAGGGAGTAGAGGCGGAGGCCAGGGTTAAAGAGATGGGGGGCGGATGGCAAGGTAGACAGTGCATATGCAAGTTAGAAGTTAGGCTTGTTCAAGAAACTTGACTTTGAAGGGACAGGTGAGAACATAATAGCTAGAGAAGTACTTGAGACTTTCTATTCTTTTTTTAAAAATAAAGACAAGAGAGACGAGCTTGGGTAAGATGGCAACTAGAGAGGAGTGGGTTGCAGATGGGAGAGAGGAGATAACTGAGAGGATTGGGAGACGAGAGGTGTGGGTTAGCCTGGTTGCCAGGAGGAACAGTTTTGCCTCTGATAGAAGAACGGGTAAGATAAGGAGAGACCTTTAGCCTGGGAGTGGGAAGATGATAACCTAATCTTGTATGAGAACAGGAGCTTGAGGTGAGAGCTTGAGATCTAGAGTAGCTGATTCAGGACAGGAAGAGTTTCTGAACCAGGGCTGATAAAAGAATTACTTGGTGTCTAACTTTCATATATCCTCTTCTTTCTTCCAGGTCTGGGCTCTTCAGCTGAGCACTTAGTGTTTGTGCAAGATGAGGCAGAGGATTCAGGGAATGATTTCCTCTCCAGTGAGAGCACGGACAGTAGCATTCCATGGTTCCTCCGGGTTCAGGAGTTGGCCCATGACAGTTTGATTGCTGCTACTCGTGCACAACTGGCCAAGAGTGCGAAAACCAGCAGCAATGGTGAGACCCCTGTGGCGTTTTCCTTTCCAGTATTCTGTGCAGAGATTTTGGTAATGCAGTGGCTATATTTTGAGTTTTATGTAATCCAATTTATTTTATTGGTGAGAGCAGAAGGTTAGAAATGTGTAAATTGTTTATTTTTGGTGAATTAACTCAGCTGTGCCAGATTCATGTGCAGAATCAATTAAACTAGCATTCTCAATTGTCAGCTTTAAATAATGTGCAGAGCCTCTTTTAAAGGAGAAAAATTTTTCACAGATCCTGGTGTTACCTTGAATTGTTTTTATCATAGTGTTCCTTATACTTAAAGCCTTTACACCATTATGAAATCAAAACCTTCTATCAGTTAATAGAAATAAAACTATAAAACCAATGAAAATAAAATTAATATTAAGTCATTGTGGCAGATGATGTTTTGCTGAAACTGCATTATTCTCATGGCAGTTTAGCAATTAGCAGCTGCCAGAGAGCTGCTTTTTTTATTGGAACCAGTTCATCAGATGACCTATAACTATGCAAACAAGCTGTAGTGCTATTTCTTTTTATTCAGCATGCCTGTACTACTTTGTGCCACTTTTCTCTATCCAATAATTTTCAAAGTGTGGTCCCTGAATCACCAGCATCACCTGGAAACTTAGAAATGCAAATTCTCAGGCCTCATCCTAGTAAATTAGAAACTTGCAGTCTTCTAGTAAGCCCTTCTGGTGGTTCTGATGCATGGTAAAGCTTGAGGGCCATATTCAAACCACTCCTAAACCACTGCAAAACCTTCGCTTATGTAGCATGCCATAGGACTTTTAATTTCAGATCTGCCTCTGCATTTTCTCATTAACCTGTGACATTTGAGGTTGTGTCAACAAGTTATTAAGGTACATAACTATCATTATCACAAACCAAGTTTAAGCACTGAAATGTTATGTTAGTACCGAGCTGTTTGGAGCTCATGCAAATAATCTAGAATATGTTTGTGATTATTTTTTGATTACCATAAATGAAAATAAAAAATTAAAAAATTCCTCATACAGAACTCAAGGATCCTTGAGAATTATTTCAGAATATTCCAGTTTTAGAAACATTAACCTAAATCTTTCCTGCACAAAGAATTCCAAATTCTGGTAGTTTTCAAAATAATTAGTTATGTTTGTGACTATCAGAGTGCTGCTTAGAATGGCCCATTTTATCATTTTGGGAGGATTCTAGAGCTCAGATTCTTCCTGAGATGCTTTTGCTAATCCCTGGATCCTGAAACCTTCAGCATCTCCTTGTTGCATTGGGAAAGTAGTGCTTTATTTGCCAGTGAGAAGCAGTGTAGGGAGAGAATTTGGGACTGGGAATCTAGGGACCTGGGATCCAGACCTGGTGCCATCATTTACTAGTTCCCTGCCTGGGGAATTTAACCTCCCTTAGCTTCAGTGTTCTCATGTTCAGAACATAGAGATCAGGTAGCTTACCTGATTGGGTTGTTAATAGAGATTAAATAAGATTCTATCTGGGAAATGCTTTATAATCAGCAATGCATTGTATAGATGTTTTTATTACTCTCAAAATACGTTACCTTACTACCTAACAGCTACCTTATATGCTTGAATATACAATAAGCCCAAATATATGACAGTCTTTCATATTGTCAGTGAGATGATTCCCTAAAAGTCTTTTTTGGGGCTTAGATATCTAAACCTTTAGGCATGTAGATAAAATTAAAGACTGTTAAGTTGCTATTTGAAATTTTATTATTTTGGTTGCACACATACATTTTAAATCATGAAATATGTTTATATTATATTGCTTTTCATCCACTAACATGTAATGAAATGATTTTATTCAATATTGTAATGCATTTTTAACATGAGTAACATGGCTTCTTTCTTATTACTGAAGCAACTTTGTGAGTTCTCTAGTACAGTTTTTCAGAGCACATCATCTTCACTTCTATCTGATTGAGATACAGAAATATTTTAATTTTGTATATGATGCTGTATATCAGGGGTCAGCAAAGGCCTATGGGCCAATTAACCATGTGGTTTTGTAAATGAAGTTTTATTGGAACACAGGCATGTCCATTAGTTACAGATCATCTATGGCTGCTATAATGGCAAAGTTGAGTAGTCATGACAGAGATTATATGACCCTCAAAGCCAGAAGTATTTACTATCTGGCCCTTTGCAGAAGTTTACTGACCCCTGCTGTATGATACTCTCACTAGAAATTTTATCCCAGACACAAAGACCTACTCACATAACTGTAGGATCTTTAAAGTGTTTACAGTATTATCCAACATGTGCCATATGAGGTATTGAATTTCTTTGTCTCTCTCTTTTTTGTGGGGGAACCAGTGTATCAGAAGACCTCTAAATATCCACAACTATCATTGCTCAAAGTCATTTTAAGCTAATCTGTCTTCTGCAAACAGAGCTTTGTTTTAAAAGACCAAGTAATTGTGGGGCTGGCCCTGTGGCCTAGTGGTTAAGTTTGGTGTACTCCACTTAGGCAGTGTGAGTTCAGTTCCCAGGCGCGGACCTATGCCACTCGTCGGCAGCCAGGCTGTGGCAGTGACCCACATACAAAATAGAGGGAGATTGGCACAGATGTTAGCTCAGGGTGAATCTTCCTCAGCAAAACCTCCCCCCCCCAAAACCAAACAAAAAACCAAAGTAATTGAGGGAGCAGTCCTTTAAGTGAGTGATTTTATAGGACTCAAGTAAAAGGCAGCTCACTTTTCTCTGAGGGATTTTTTTTCTGTTGTATGATTATATCAGTGGTCTCATTGTATCTACAAAATTGAATGCACAAAGCCTCAACTGTCACCAGTTTAAATCTCTGGATTAGCGTGGGGCTTCCACAGACCTTTCGTTAGAAGTTAATTAGCTGGAGCTCTGGAGTTGCTGGGAAATTTCCTTTATGGTATATGCACTTTTGTACTGTTTAAAATTTACCTAGGTGCGCCAACACAGGAGCACCAAGATTCATAAAGCAACTATTAACAGACCTAAAGGAAGATGTTAAAAACAACACAGTAATAGTAGGGGACCTCAACACCCCACTCACATCAATGGACAGATCATCCAGACAGAAAATCAACAAGGAAATAGTGGAGCTGAATGAAAAACTAAAACAATTGGACTTAATAGACATATATAGATCACTCCACCCTGAAGGAGCTGAATACACATTCTTCTCAAGTGCACATGGAACATTCTCTAGGATAGACCATATGTTGGGAAACAAGACAAGCCTCTACAAATTTAAAAAAATTGAAATAATAACAAGCATCTTCTCAGATCGTAGTGCTATAAGGCTAGAAATTAATTACAAGAAAAAAGCTGAGAAAGGCACAAAGATGTGGAGACTAAACAACACACTACTGAACAAGCAATGGCTCATTGAAGAAATTAAAGAAGAAATAAAAAAATACCTGGAAACAAATGAAAATGATAGCATGCCATACCAACTCATATGGGATACAGCAAAAGCTGTATTAAGAGGAAAATTCATCGCAATACAGGCACATCTTAACAAACAAGAAAAATCCCAAATAAGCAACCTTAAAGCACACCTAACTGAACTAGAGAAAAAAGAACAAATGAAGCCCAAAGTCAGCAGAAGGAGAGAAATAATAAAAATCAGAGCAGAAATAAATACTATTGAAACGAAAAAGGCAGTAGAAAGGATCAGTGAGACAAAGAGCAGGTTTTTTGAGAAGATAAATAAAATTGACAAACCACTAGCCAGACTTACAAAGAAAAAAAGGGAGAAAGCTCAAATAAACAAAATCAGAAATGAGCGAGGAGAAATAACAACAGACTCTGCAGAAATACAACAGATTATAAGAGAATACTACAAAAAACTATATGCCAACAGAATGGATAACCTAGAGGAAATGGATAAATTCCTGGACTCCTACAATCTCCCAAAGCTCACTCAAGAAGAGGCAGACAATTTGAACAGACCAATCACAAGGAAAGAGATTGAAACAGCAATCAAAAACATCCCAAAGAATAAAACCCCAGGACCAGATGGCTTTCCTGGGGCATTCTACCAAACTTTCAGAGAGGATTTAATACCTATCCTTTTCAAGCTATTCCAAAAAATTAGGGAAGATGGAACACTTCCTAACACATTCTATGAGGCCAACATCACGCTGATACCAAAACCTGACAAGGACACCACGAAAAAAGAGAACTACAGGCCAATATCACTGATGAACATAGATGCAAAAATTCTAAACAAAATTTTGGCAACCAGAATTCAGCAATTCATCAAAAGAATCATACATCATGATCAGGTGGGATTCATACCAGGGACACAGGGATGGTTCAACATCCGCAAATCAATCAACGTGATACACCACATCAACAAACTGAGGAATAAAAACCACATGATCATCTCAATAGATGCAGAGAAGGCATTTGACAAGATCCAACAGCCATTTATGATAAAAACTCTGAACAAAATGGGCATAGAAGGAAACTACCTCAACATAATAAAGGCCATATACGACCAACCCATAGCCAACATCATACTCAATGGGCAAAAACTGAACCCCATCCCCCTGAAAACAGGAACAAGACAAGGATGCCCTCTATCACCACTCTTATTTAACATAGTACTTGAGGTCCTGGCCAGAGCAATCAGGCAAGAAAAAGGAATAAAAGGAATCCAAATAGGGAGGGAAGAAGTGAAACTCTCGCTGTTTGCAGACGACATCATCTTATATATAGAAAACCCCAAAGAATCCATTGGAAAACTCTTAGAAGTAATCAACAACTACAGCAAAGTTGCAGGGTATAAAATCAATTTGCATAAATCAGCATTTCTATACTCCAGTAATGAACCAACAGAAAAAGAACTCAAGAATACAATACCATTCACAATCGCAACAAAAAGAATAAAATACCTTGGGGTAAATTTAACTAAGGAAGTGAAGGACCTATATAATGAAAATTACAAGGCCTTTCTGAGAGAATTGGATGACGATATAAGGAGATGGAAAGACATTCCATGTACATGGATTGGAAGAATAAACATAGTTAAAATGTCCATTCTACCTAAAGCAATCTACAGCTTCAACGCCATCCCAATCAGAATCCCAATGACATTCTTTACAGAATTAGAAGAAAGAATCCTAAAATTCATATGGGGCAACAAAAGACGCCGAACTGCTAAAGCAATCCTGAGAAAAAAGAACAAAACGGGAGGCATCACAATCCCTGACTTCAAAACATACTACAAAGCTACAGTAATCAAAACAGCATGGTCCTGGTACAAAAACAGGTGCACAGATCAATGGAACAGAATTGAAAGCCCAGAAATAAAACCACACATCTATGGGCAGCTTATCTTCGACAAAGGAGCTGAGGGCATACAATGGAGAAAAGAAAGTCTTTTCAACAAATGGTGCTGGGAAAACTGGAAAGCCACATGTAAAAGAATGAAAATTGACCATTCTTTTTCACCATTCACCAAAATAAACTCAAAATGGATCAAAGACCTAAAGGTGAGACCTGAAACCCTAGGGCTTCTGGAAGAAAACGTAGGCAGTACACTCTTTGACATCAGTATTAAAAGGATCTTTTCAGACACCATGCCTTCTCAGAGAAGGGAAACAATAGAAAGAATAAACAAATGGGACCTCATCAGATTAAAGAGCTTCTTCAAGGCAAATGAAAACAGGATTGAAACAAAAAAACAACCCACTAACTGGGAAAAAATATTTGCAAGTCATATATCTGACAAAGGCTTAATATCCTTAATATATAAAGAACTCTCGCAACTCAACCACAAAACATCAAACAACCCAATCAAAAAATGGGCTGGAGACATGAACAGACATTTCTCCAAAGAAGATATACTGATGGCCAATAGGCACATGAAAAGATGCTCATCATCGCTGATCATCAGGGAAATGCAAATCAAAACTACACTAAGATATCACCTTACACCTGTTAGAATGACAAAAATATCTAAAACTAATAGCAACAAATGTTGGAGAGGTTGTGGAGAAAAAGGAACCCTCATACACTGTTGGTGGGAATGCAAACTGGTGCAGCCACTATGGAAAACAGTATGGAGATTCCTCAAAAAACTAAAAATAGAACTACCATACGATCCAGCCATCCCACTACTGGGTATTTATCCAAAGAGCCTGAAGTCAGCAATCCCAAAAGTCCTGTGCACCCCAATGTTTATTGCAGCACTGTTTACAATAGCCAAGACGTGGAAGCAACCTAAGTGTCCAGCAACAGACGAATGGATAAAGAAGATGTGGTACATATATACAATGGAATACTACTCAGCTGCAAAACAGAACAAAATCATTCCATTTGCAATAACATGGATGGACCTTGAGAGAATTATGTTAAGTGAAATAAGCCAGCGAGAGAAAGATAATCTGTGTATGACTCCACTCATATGAGGAATTTAAAACTATGGACCAAGAACAGTTTAGTGGATACCAGGGGAAAGGTGGGGTGGGGGGTGGGCACAAAGGGTGAAGTGGTGCACCTACAACATGACTGACAAACATTAATGTACAATTGAAATTTCACAAGATTGTAACCTATCAATAACTCAATAAAAAAAAAACTGAAAAAAAAAAGTTATTTAAAAAAAAAAATTTACTTAGGTGCGGGTCTGGCTTTTTCAAATAAACAAATACAATATGTGGGACAACATTTAGAAAAAGAGTTAGTTAATAATAATTGACAGAAGGCATCTTAGGTTCTACTCTAACCTTGGAGCGTTTAGTTTTATGACTACCATTTCGTGAAGCACAGCAAGAAGAATGTAGGGCAGGAAGAGAATAAGATTGATAGATAGGCAGAAACTGCCTTTGATCACCTGTCAGGCTCCAAGGAGTGTGAAGGATACAACATATGTTATTCCTACTCTTGGCTTTCAAGAGGGAAATTTGGAAATATCAATCTTATTCCTACGGTGTGTATAGTGGAAAGGTAAACTCCATGTGCTTATAGCAGAATTAAGTGGTTGTGAATGGTTTTCTCTATGATGTCCAACTGTGTCTTGAAGAAAATAAAAGGAGCCCCACCTGCTACTTCGGAATTTATGTAAAGTTTTAACTAACTGATTTCATTTAAGTTTAAGGGAAGCACTGCACTGTGTGCTCCTCTCCTCTCCTCCTTTTAGTTTGTTGAACAATGTCCGTAGATATTATCTCTAACTTAAAAATGTGGCTAGAAATTTTAAAATCAACTGAGTTTTTGCATTCTTAGATCTTTTATAACTAAAGAGTAGTGGTACAGGAAATTGGACGGTGATTCTTATTCTCTAGAATGATAGAAACAGCCAAATTGACTTGAAAAGATAGAAATCCAGGAGTGGCCATCTACAAAAGAAATTACTACCTTAAGCCCACAACTAAGCCGGAATGGCTGTTCCTCCTTAAAATACAAGTTTTTATTATCTAGAACTTTAGGTAAAAGATGACATTAGTTATCTTCTGTAGTGCCCCATTCTGGGTGTTGCTATATGTGCTTCCCCACCAATCTCTGTAATGTAATCCTGCTTTTGTTTGCTTGTTGTTTATTTGTTTTGAGAAAGATTAGCCCTGAGCTAACATCTGCCAACAATCCTCCTCTTTTTGCTAAGGAAGATTGGCCCTGAGCTAACATCTGTGCCCATCTTCCTCTATTGTATAGGTGGGACGTCTGCCACAACGTGGCTTGATAAGCAGTGCATAGGTCTGCACCCAGGATCCGAACCAGTGAATCCCTGGCTGCTGAAGTGGACCCTGCAAACTTAACTGCTACACCACTGGGCCGGCCCCAACTCTGCTTTTTGATATGAAACCATTTTGGACATTTCCTATACTTGCCAAAGAGACCTAGTCTTGTGAAACAAAGCATGATGGCTTTCGGTAGTTCTCTGATAAGAGGATGAGGATGTAGAGCACTCTTCTGTTGTTAAATGAATACAGAGAGAGCTGGGGAGGATGAAGCTAGAGATCTGATTAATGATCACTAGGAGTAAAATATAGGAGCTTTATTGTTTGAGCCAAAGTGTCTGAGCTGGGTCCTTCCCTGGATTATAAATATGTGACTCTGTTACAGGAGAAAATGTCCACCTTGGTTCTGGTGATGGGCAACCCAAAGATTCTGGGCCCCTTCCTCAAGTGGAAAAGAAGCTCAAGTGTACAGTTGAAGGCTGTGACCGGACATTTGTGTGGCCAGCTCACTTCAAATACCACCTTAAAACTCATCGGTGAGCATATCTGAGATTCCATACTTGGAACTCAAGAACCTTGATGCTTCCGGATGATCTTGTCTTCCCAGTTGACAAATTAAAGGAAAGTGGAGACTCCAGGTCACTTGTCTTTTGCTTTTTAATAGAAAGTTTTGTATTGTCTCATTTTCTTCATTCTGACAAATATTTAATAAGACATTTGGCACCTAAAATGTCTTAGAGCAAGAGTTCTCAAATCTCATTATAAAACACAATGTTTTGGAGAACTTAAAAATAACACATGAGATTGGGCCATGGCCTAAACCTATACAATCTGTATTTCGAGAGGTGGGGCCTGGGCATCTGTAGTTTTAGCAAACTTTGGGGGATTCTGATATATCCAGGTTTGGGATTTACTGTCTGCCTTGAGAGTCAGTAGGAGCTTTGACTTATCCTCTCTAGCAAACAGCGTTTTCAGGTGTTATCGCTTAGGTGATTTTTTTTTTTTTTTGCAGAAATGATCGCTCCTTCATCTGCCCTGCAGAAGGTTGTGGGAAAAGCTTCTATGTGCTGCAGAGGCTGAAGGTGCACATGAGGACCCACAATGGGGAGAAGCCCTTTATGTGCCCCGAGTCTAGCTGTGGTAAGCAGTTCACTACAGCTGGAAACCTGAAGAACCACCTGCGCATCCACACAGGTGTGTGCAACCCCAGCATTCCCATGGGCAGCCTGCTACTTGGCTTAGTGCTTATCCTTGGGAAAGGCTCTGAGGTGGAAATAGAAATGAAGGTCCAGGGTTGTTGCTAGAACTCTGAAGATGGAATTTCTCTTTTGCAAATGCCTCATGGCACTCTGATTCATTCAGTAACATTTTTTTTTTTTCCTTTTTCTCCCCAAAGCCCCCCGGTACATAGTCGTATATTCTTCGTTGTGGGTCCTTCTAGTTGTGGCATGTGGGATGCTGCCTCAGCATGGTTTGATGAGCAGTGCCGTGTCCGCGCCCAGGATTCGAACCAACGAAACACTGGGCCACCTGCTACAGAGCGCGTGAACTTAACCACTCGGCCACGGCGCGAGCCCCTCATTCAGTAACGTTTATTGAGCTTTCACCTGTACGTGAGGAAAGCACAGTGTTGATTTCTCCCTCCAGGACCTAAAGTATAGGAAGGGATATAAGACCTTCTCTGATAACAATGATGTGATGGGATATGGACAAAATAAGTCTGTTTCCAAATATCTTTGAACATTACACAGTCGTAGTTTTGGTCAGTAATTTATTACATCACACAAACCACACAGAACCTCTTCTAGGCACTAAATATTATCAGGTGGGGGAAAATACAAAAGCTAAAATATAGTCCATGACTTTGAGGAGTTTGCTTTCTTGTTAGAGCCTCACAACATGAGAAACAGAATGGAGAAGTGACTTGTTCTGCGTCAAACAGAATGTTAATATCAAAGGGGCAAAATAAAGATACTCTGACTCTTGTCTAAGTGTAAGGGTGACTTTCCAAGCCACTTCACCCAGCATATGCTAAGTCTCTTGCCAGAGCTTAATCACTGAACCCAGACTACTATCTTAGGATATATAACTTACTTCACCCACTTTTTCTGTCTCTTCATTGTTTATTCTTGTGTTGCTAAAATGATAGTAGGTATGATTAAAGGGCTTTTGAAAAGTTTTGACTTAACTTAAGCCACATTTGTTCCAGGCACGGTCCTATGCTCCCTCCAGATGGACATCACCACTGGATGTGTTTTAGGGCAGAATAGCTCTGTTCTCAGCTTTTTCTTGAGAGAGTAAACTGTGCTTACTCCAGGAAAGCAGTTTGAATAAAAGGACAAGAAAAACATCCAGCTGAATAGATAAGGAAAGCAGTAGAGTTCACCATGCCTTATTGTTGCATTCAGTAACCTCTTCATCCCTGTGCTGCTCGTCATCTTTGTAGCATTTGATAAAACTGAACAGCTCCTTAAAATGCTTTCTTTTACTTCAGAGTATGACCTGGTTTCTCTCTTCATTCTAACTCTTGCTAGCTCTCCCTTATTAATCTTCTAGTTGTTCACCAATTTCAGAATTTCAGGTTTCTCCCAGTTTACTCAGTTTTCTGTCTTGTCACAGTCTCTCATAACCTCAATTTAATCATTCCTCCCTGGATGCCTTACGGATCTGAGTCTCAATAATTAATATAATAATAAAAGTTAGAATTTACTCAGGAATTTTTTGTTTTTTTTTGAGGAAGATTAGCCCTGAGCTAACATCTGCTGCCAATCCTCCTCTTTTTGCTGAGGAAGATTGGCCCTGAGCTAACATCCGTGCCTGTCTTCCTTTACTTTACATGTGGGATGCTTGCCATAGCATGGCTTGCCAAGCGGTGCCATGTCTGCACCTAGGATCTGAACTGGCGAACGCTAGGCTGCCAGAGCAGAACATGCACACTTAACCACTGCACCACCAGGCCAGCCCCTCAGGAAATTTAATATGTACCAAGCACATATACGTTGTCTCATTGAATCTTTCAGGTAACTTTATGCAGTAGATTATTTATTTATTTAATTTTGTTGAGGAAGATTATCCCTGAGCTAATATCTGTTGCCAGTCTTCCTCTTTTTGCTTGAGGAAGATTGCCCCTGAGCTAACATCTGTGCCAGTCTTCCTCTATTTTGTATGTGGGATGCCGCCACAGCATGGCTTGATGAACATGCCACTGGGCCAGCCCCTAGATACTATATTTATTGATGAAGAAACAAGATTAGGAGTTAAGTAACTTGCCCAATACTATGCAGCTAAGAAGTGGCAGAGCTAGTTTGATCTGACTCGAAAGCTCTTCCAAGCATTTTTGTTTTTTTGAGGTTTTTTTAAAGATTTTATTTTTCCTTTTTTCTCCCCAAAGCCCCCCAGTACATAGTTGTGTATTTTTTTTTAAGTTGTGGGTCCTTCTGTTGTGGCATGTGGGATGCCACCTCAGCATGGCTTGATGAGCGGTGCCATGTCCACATCCAAGATCCAAACTGGTGAAACCCTGGGCCGCTGAAGTGGAGCACATGAACTTAACCACTCAGCCACGGGGCCGGCCCCAAGGATTTTGTTTTCAAATGCTGACAACTCACTTTATCTCAGATGCCAGAATTGACCTCAGATCTTTATTAGTAGTAATGATAGTAATTAAAACTGCCAATTTTATTGGCTTACCATGAGTGCTTACCATGTGCCAGGTGTTATGCTGAGTATATTTAACTTGTAGTATCTCATTTAATCCTCAATTAATGTTTTGGGATTGTACGATGTTCATTTTAGAGATGAGAACTGATTCTCAGAGAGGTTAAATGTCTTCCCTATAATAATAAGTGGTGGTGCCAAGATTTGAACTCAGGGTTAACTGACTCATGCTCTTAACCATTATGCAGCATTGCCTCTTGAGTCTCCTCTTTCCTGTGTCCCTTATCTCAGCAAAATCACTATCCTCTTAGTTTCCAAATAGGAAGGCTAACTCACCTTAGCCAGATTGACGCAGAGATTCATGCCACTAGATTCTGATGAATCTTTTTCTAAATCCTTTTTCTATGGTTCTTTAGTTCATCAGGTTCATTTAACCTTATTTATTACTGGAATTTTCTGCTTTTCTGACAGTTATTCTGTCATATATATGAGTGTATCACTCCTTCAGTAACTTTTTGAGTGCCTAGCATTCTGGGACAGGTATGAGTATACAGATATGCTTTCAAAAAAATTACAGGCCACTGGAAAGTCACAAACATTAAATGGTGTGGTACAGTCTGAAAGAACAGTATAATCTAGAGCTGTGCTGCTCCCTCCTTCCAGGCCCAGCTCCCATGTTGTCACCATGCCAGCCTTACTTGCTGAATAGGAAAAACTCGCTCTTCCTGTGTTTCTCCTTTACCCTCACACTACTGCCACACTCACAACACTTCTGACACCAGATGTGTGGATTTTTTCCCCTACATGAAGCAATTCTCTGACACCAGCTGGGTGTCCTACAATCTAACTCAATTCTGACACTCTCTACCTGGAGATAGCATCAGATCCCACAGGTTAAGGGCTCAGTCCCACAAGACTGTTCGCCACTTCAGATGCCAGTAAAGCAAGTAGTAGGTCTCCAGGTTACTCACAACTTCTGTCTGACTTGGCTACAAATTGGAGGTTTCCATGATCCTCCCTTTTGGATTCAGTTATTTGTTAGAACAGCTCACAGAACTCAGGGAAACACGTTTATCACTTTATTATATAATAAGAGAGAGATGATAAAGGATACAGATGAACAGCCAGATGAACAGATATCTAGGGTGAGGTCTGGAAGGGTCCAAAGCACAGGAGCTTCTGTCCCTGTGGAGTTCGGGTGTTCCACCCTCCTGGCATGTAGATGTGTTCACCAACCCAGAAATTCTCTGAACCCTGTACTTTTGGGATTTTTCTGAAGGCTTCACCATGTAGGTATGATCAATCATTAACTCCATTTCTAGTCTCTCTCCCCTCCCCAGAGAATGGGAGGTGGGGCTGAAAATCCCAAGCTTCTTATCATGGCTTGGTCTTTCTGGTGAGCATCCCTCTCATCCAGGAGCCCACCAAGAGTCACCTCATTAGAAGAAGACTTGTACTACCCAGGAAAGTCCAAGGGATTTACTAACTCTGTCAGGAACCAGGGTCAAAACCCAATATTCTGGTGCTCTTATCACTTAAGAAATTACAAGGGTTGTAGGAGCTCTGCATAAGGAACTGGGATCAAAGACTAAATGTTAAAACAAAAGTTTCTCCTAGCACCCCTGTTTACAAGGGTTTTAGGAGCTCTGTGTGAGGAACCAGGGACAGAGACCAATGTTTGTATTTCTCATTGTTTCACACTTGCCGTTTTCTGAACTTGCCCTGGGCATTCTCAGTTTTAGGGGTGTGCTCACACTATCCTTGTGCCTGAAATTTCCTTCCATCCTTGTCATCTTTTAAGATCAGCCTAAATTCAACTTCCTTAAAAAATTATCACAATCAGAGTTCCTCCCTTTCTAAATGCTTATAGCACTTTTTGCATAGGAATTTATATTAAAGTTATTTTGAATACATTTCTCTCTCACACATTAGTCTGTGACCCTTGGAGGAGGGGGACTGCATCTCTGGTTTTTTTCACTTCTTATTTTGAAGTAATAGACTCACGAGAAGTGGCAAAAAATAGTACAAAGAGTTCTATGTGTGCTTGACTCAGCCTCCCCCAAAAATGACATCATGTCGCCAATAGTACAATATCAAAACCAGAAAGTTAACAGTATGTCAGTCTACAGACCTTATTCAGTTTTCACCATGTATCTTTAATTTTTAAAATAACAAAGTAATATTGTAGAAAATGAAATAAAAATACAAAGAAGAAAATAAGTCATCCGTAATACCACTATCAGGATATAAGTACTTTTAACATATCGTTTCAGATTTTTCTGTGTACTTCTGACTAAACATCTGTTTTTATTTCTTTGCTTTATAAAATGGGACTATGTAAGGCCTGTTTTATAACCTTTAAAAATCTGTACTTTTATGGGGCTGGCCCTGTGGCTGAGTGGTTAAGTTCGCGTGCTCCGCTTCGGTGGCCCAGAGTTTCGCCGGTTCGGATCCTGGGTGGAGACATGGCACCGCTCATCAGGCCATGCTGAGGCTGTGTCTCACATGCCACAACTAGAAGGACCCACAACTAAAATATACAACTATGTACTGGGGGGCTTTGGAGAGAAAAAGCAGAAAAAAAAATCATACTTTTACATGGATCTAGAAACTGTATCTTGAAGAGAATTGATGTAAGGTAAAAATCCTGACAGCATATACACTGTTAATCTTGATATCCTCAGAAGGGATGGGATCACTGAAGAAGGTAGGTCAGTGAAGCTTGGGGTCAGCCCTTGAGCCAGGAGGGAGAAGGAAGTATGATGCCCAGAGGCAGCCACTCTAAAGAAAAGGGCAGGGCTGTCTGGTGGGCTGTGTACGAGATTGTTGAGAGGCTACACTTGTTAGATAACTCAGTTGAGATTATATAGCACGAATTCAGGAAATCAGACTAAGTCACTGGAAACAGGATAAGATTAATGGGAAAAGAGAGTAATAGATCATCAGTTCATCAAAAGACTGAGTCTTTGTCTCATTTCCGTCTCTAGGAGAGAAGCCTTTCCTTTGTGAAGCTCAAGGATGCGGCCGTTCCTTTGCTGAGTATTCTAGCCTCCGAAAACATTTGGTGGTTCACTCAGGTACTAGAACATGTGCCATTCATAGATTTCAGAGAAGGTGGAGAGCCAAAAGGGTGAAATGGTGGGGGGTGGTATAAAGAAATCTAAAAAGAAACAAACTGTTCACCATAAATTTTCCTCCTGATTATGACAGAATCAGAAATCAAGGTTCTTGATAATTGCATTCAAATGGTCACATATTCAAGAAGAAAAAATCTAATTGTTATTATTTTCAGCTGAGCCATTGAACTGCTTTCTAATCTAGACCTTTTTCTGAGGAGATCAGCAAATTTATTTGGCACTGTGCTGGGTGCTTTATAAGTTACATCAAATATGGGCCATGGAGCCTATTCAGAGTAGAGACATGCCAACGCAGAAGTGAACTCAAAGTGGAGAGAAATTTTAGAATAGAAACAGGTAATTGTTCAAGTGGCTAGCCATGGGAAGCAAAGGGGAGCCAGAAGAGGAGGAGTGGAGAGAAGGAACTGGAAGTTAGTTATGTTGAGGACAGCAAGGCAGTTCAGTGGGAGCGAGGGAGTTGGAAAGGTGTAATCAGGCATGTGAATTTCAGAGTCGAGATCTTAGAGGTGGAGCAGTTTTTATCATGACAGGTTCTAAGCGGAGGTGGCAAACTGATGTGTTTGCTTGGCTTATAGGGTGTTTTAATTTTATTTTACCTTATTTCATTATGTAAAATTATTTCAAACATACATAAAAGAAGAGAAAATAAAGACATTTTCCTACATAACAACAATGCTTATTAACCTACCTATCAAAATTAACAATAATTCCTTGGTTTTCTCTCATACCAAGTCCATATTCAGTTTTTTCCAGTTGTCTGAAAAATATCTTTTAATGTAGATTTGTTCAAATCAGGATCCAGCAAGGTCTAATATTACACTTGGTTAGTAAGTCTTCTTGAATCCAGATCTGTACACTCACTTTTTTTTCATGCCATAGACTTGTACAACAGTCAGTCAGTTGGGTCCTATAGAATGTCTCACATTCTGGATTTGTTGGTTTGCTTCCTTTTATGTCATTTAACTTGTTCCCTATATCTCCTATAAATGGAAGTAAGCCTTAAAAGCTTCAAAGGTTCAAAGATTTTGCCAAGGGTACATTATGGGTGGTTCTCTGTGCTTCATTTTATATCACATCTGGAGGCACACAGTGCTTGGTTGTCAAAATTGATCAGGGGGTTCAGTTGGTAACACCCTGATCCCCACATTGTAAAGTTCCCTAGCATCCTTTTGCCTTATGGTCTCATCTCTGAATGATGCCTGAATCTGTTATTTTATTAGGATTGTAAATGGTGGTTTTTCTAATTCTGTTATTTCATTCACGTGACTTAGCTGGAGTTCTTCTATACATATAGTTCTCTTCTCTATCACTTAGCACTATTTGGTAATTTGCCTGGGAAAAGCAGGATAAATGTGTACTTCTTTTCTTTTAATTGTGAGTTTTCAGAATGAGAAATTGGTGCTCTGGTTATTCTTCTAGTGTTAGATAAGTGGCATTTTCATTGCTTTTTTTCTCTCTCTTGTTAGTATTAGTTTGAATTTATGGGTTTCTATATAATCATTGTATTTCAATCAACTAGTTTTTTTAAATAGCTTTTTTGATGTATAATGCACATAGCTTAAAATTCACCCATTGTAAGTGTACAAATGAGTGATTTTTAGAAAATATACAGAATTGTACAGTTATCACCACAATCCAGTTTTAGAACACTATTTTTGTGTCTGAAGGAAGATTAGCCCTGAGCTAACATCTGATGCCAATCTTCCTCATTTTTTTTTTCTTGAGGAAGATTAGCCCTGAGCTAACATCTGTGCCAGTCTTCCTCTACTTTATATGTGGGTCGCCACCACAGCATGGCTGATGAGTGTTGTAGGTCCATGCCTGGGATCCAAACCCACGAACCTGGGTTGCCAAAGCAGAATGTGTGGAACTAACACTGTGCCACAGGGCTGGCCCCCAGAACACTTTTTATCATGTCAAAAAGTTCCTGTGTGCCCCTTTTCTGTCAGTTCCTGCTCCCACCCCCAGACCCAGGGAACTACTGTTCTGCTTTCTGTGTCTATAGATTTGCCTTTTCTGGAGATTTCCTGGCCATTTCACATACTTTTGCTACCTACTAGTCCCCTGTAGGCATGAGTTTTTGACCCCTGCTTTAAGTGTGGTTGTCTGAGTAGGTGGAATGGAGAGTGAGAATTTGGACTTGAGGACATAAGAGGATAGTTGACATCATTTTGTAGATGAACCACCAGTGTGAATGTTGAAGACTGTCAGAGTGGTGGCAGGAAATAGGACAGGGTATATTATGAACGTAGGGTTGGAATCCTTGAGGATGGTACATGTTCTAGAGGTTCATGGGAGACTGTATCTGAAAAGGGAAGTAAATATTCTGTGGCTGCCATGATCTTATGCCAAAGAGGTGGTTTTGTGCAGGCGGCAGTACAGTGGGTCTGAAAAGGACTGGGTGCTGGGAGCAGTGAGCATGCTAAGCCCTCCTGGGTACTCTTCTTCCTTTTCCCCATGTACTGACAGTTGACAGGCTGCGGGAAGGTAGGGAATGGGAGAAGGAGCAACCTCTTACATTTAGTGTAACATTCTCTGGGCTTCTCCTTCTAGATCTTGAGTCTATTCTTTTGCTGTCAGAAATGTGCCCTGTCTTTTTGGCTCCCTTGTCTTAACCTGGTCCCTGTTTCAGGGGAGAAGCCTCATCAGTGTCAAGTCTGTGGGAAGACCTTCTCTCAGAGTGGGAGCAGGAATGTGCACATGAGAAAGCATCACTTGCAGATGGGAGCAGCTGGGAGTCAAGAGCAGGAACAAACCGGTGAGGAGAGAGGGTATAGTGGAGGGCTATATCTTCTGGGTTTAAGAAGCCAAATAACTGGCCTGTCTGGTTATCTGGAAATTTTCTGATTCTGCTTTGGGTGGAGAGACCTGCTCGCATTTGAGGGACTAGTGGTTTCCAAATGTAGCTGTACAGTAAAATCATCTGTAAGCTTTTAAAACACATATATTCATATTGCTTGTCCACCCTCCCCCCCAATACAACAAAACAACTAGATGGTAACTAGTGCTGATCCATGAACCAGCATTTGAGTATCACTGTTAAAGATTTCTGTATGACAAGAGGTTAAGCATTTTTCATTTATCAGTCATCACTCCCTTTTTTTCCTAACTTAAATTTGATAAATCGCTTTTATTATTATTCCTTTTCCATATCTTTGCTTAATTATTTCATTCCAAATAGTCCTTTCTAAGGATGCATCCATCCTATTTCATATGCTAATTATCCAGATGCTGATCACAAGCAAGGATATTTATCTGTAAAGCTCAACTCTTCCCTTTTAGGTTTATTCTTGCTTCCGAAAAGTAGGTGAAATAGGAGGTGGTATCCAAGTTACAGGTTATCTTCTAGTTCTGAAAGAAAAGGCCAGCTTCCTGTGAAGGAAAATGGGGACCAGGCACAGCCTTGACTGCTGTATGTCTCTCACATCCTATTCTCTGTGCAGCTGAGCCACTAATGGGCAGTAGCTTGCTTGAAGAGGCTTCAGTAACCAGTAAAAACCTGGTGTCTATGAATACCCAGCCCAGCCTTGGTGGAGAGTCCTTGAATCTACCAAATACCAATTCTATCCTAGGAGTTGATGATGGTAAGACTTTCAACTCTCCTTTATTTGGGGAAAATTGGCTGCAATTAGGGATTAAGGAATGAGGTTGTCTCCAAAATGGAGATTTTAATTAAGTTCATTTCTTGTGAGTAGCTGTGGTATGATTGAGTAGCATTTGTGTTCTCTCCGGGGTGGGTAAGTGAATCTATTAAAAAAAAATTTCATTGAAATGATGTAACAAAAGAATAAAGAGAAAAAATTTTAAAGAAGAAAATTATCCATAATCCTAGCATCCTAGCCCAACTATTTCTATCTTTCCTATTGCAGTTATGGAAGAACTTAACTTTTAAAACATTTAAACAGAACATAACCAGGTTTTACAGAGGAGATATAAAGCACTTTCTCCATACCTTCAAAAGCCATATCTTCTGGAGAAAAGAAAGGGCTCTCTAGGAAACAGTTGCTCCTCTCTGGTATAGAAATTTCACCCAAGTTACACAGGCCAGGCCCTCTTCTCTGAAAAACTTGACAGGTGAGGTCAGCATGCATTTATTCAGTGCCTACTTTGTGCCTGGCACCATGGGAAAGATAAAAGTAGAACCTTAAAACCTAATTGAGAAGTCAAAACTTACATGTGGGAAACAACATTGAGTGACTAGAAGATAGTATATAAGCAAACGTTAAATTATATGGTATAGTCTGGAAGAGCAGTATAAGCTAAAAAGCCCCTAGAAGAAACTTAATTTATTTGAAAGCTAAGTGGTTTATGTATAAAGTTTTTCTGGAAGATTTTCATGGTGATCCCACTGATGAACATTTAATAAGTCTGAGATCCTGTGTTTTAGTTACTCACATTCCACTCAGTCAGTTTTGAGCATAAGTTAACAGGTTTGTGTAACTTACATATGGAGCCTACAAGGCCCAGAGTGTGCTCCCACAATGAGCCGCCTCTGTTTCATGAGTGATTCTAGTGGATGACTGAAGCACGAGGCACAGAAATTGCACGGAGCTACTTTGCGAGCCTTAACGAAGAAAGTCTCAAGGGAGGAAGAGACACTGAGTAGGAACTTTGAAGCAGGATTAAGTTCTTGACCTGAGCATATTGCACTATTTGTGTCATTGGTGATTGTTTCAAGGGTTGGCTCTGGTCCCCTGATTTGCCTATCTAAGCAGCTTTTGCTCTGTTTCATACACAGTGTTAATTCAGTTAACAGTGCTAAAGCCATATTCTCCAAATTGGTTTATTGAAAATAGTCAACTCTTATATCAAGATATCTTGCCTTTTCTTTCCATCCCCCTTTTGTAATACTTTCCAAATTCACTGATAATGCTTATCAGACAGGAGTTAATTTGGAAGAAATACAGAAACGTGGGATTTAGTTTTTCAGGGACCAGTTTTGAGAGTTCTTAATGAGAGGCTTGATAATGCAGGTAGGTATATCTGTGGATTCACTTCTATTGAAACATTTTTTCTGCTGTTTCACAGAGGTGCTTGCTGAAGGATCCCCACGTCCCCTGTCTTCAGTGCCTGATGTGACACATCACTTGGTGACCATGCAGTCAGGGAGGCAGTCATATGAGGTTTCTGTCTTAACTGCTGTAAATCCACAGGAGGTAAAACTGTCCCTTGGCCTTACTTTGTTTCTGTGGAGACTACTGTGGAGAGTGAAATGGGGATCTGGGTTAGAGGAGCTGAAAAATTCTCCAATTTCCATTTCCTGGAAATTTTGGTTAGAATATCTTCCTAAGCTAAGTATGAGTCCAGCTTTGAAAGGAGCCTGAGTGTTAGGGTCTCCTGAATTGGAAGATTAGTTTGTCACAGCTGGGACCCTCAGCTTTAATTTCCTTTATACGCATGCCTTAATGAATGATATCTAGTCTACTATTCTATGCCTCACAATGAGATAAGGATGCTGTTTTTATTTATAAAGAAAATAACATCCAAGGACAAAGTGGTCCTTGAGCAAAAAAGGTAGTGACAAAATCATTAAAAATAATCATTGTTCATTTTGCTGGGGTCATATGTCTGGGACATACCAGGCTGAACTAACTGGGCATATAGGAATATGTTCACTTGCTTATTGAATGAGAACCATCATCTAACTTAGAGAGGGGTTTTAGGTTGATTCTAAGCACTCCCAACTCTCTTGTCTTGGCTGAGACCCAGAAAACAGAATGAAAACCAGTCAGGCTTCTAGAACCTTATGATATTTTATTGGTCTTGTGTCATGGGAGTAGATGACTTTATCATAAGCTCATTTCATATACATAAGCTTTTGCCAAAACCTATGTAGCCTGGATGCCTTCAGTGCTATATAGTGTCTTTCACAGTGCTCTCCCATCATTTCCCCCTTCCTTTTATTAGAACCTTTATACAATAATCAGCTGTTAGAGCATATAAATGACTCTGCATCCTATATTAAATAATCTCCATTATTCTGTCATATTCTTGGAGCTACCCAGGCTCACAGGGCTATGGACATACATGTTAATGTGTCTTCCAGGACCTTTCCTTGTATTCATCATTGTGATGTCTGAGTCTTGCGTATATTATGTTGAAAGTTTTTTGCTGTCGGTATCATTGGTTCTTTCCTTAGTCACCTTCTCCTGGTTACTGCCTTGGAATATGTCTCACCTATGGAGGCTTCCTCTGTTTTTTCCCCCTCTTCATTTATCTGTTTTAAAATTTTTATAATGGAAGTTTTCAAAGAGCATAGTGAGAGAGAAAATAGTATAATGAACCCATGTACTGTTACCCACCTTCAGCAATTAATTTTCTACTGCTCTTATTTTATCTCTTCCCTCCTACTCTTTGTTGCTTGTGCTGGAGCATTTTAAAGCAAATCCAAGACATAATCATCTCATCTGTAAATATTTCAGTATATATACCTCTAATGGAGAAGGATTTTTTTCATAACTATAATATCTTTATCACATCTACTATCTTTATCACATCTACTATCTTTATCACATCCAACAAAATTAATAATATATTGATATCTTCTTATACTTAGTCTGTATTCTGTGTTTTCTCAAAAATGTCTTTTTATGGCTGATTAGTTTGAATTAGGATTCAAATAAGGCCCCTCATTGCATTTTGTTAATAATTCTCTTTATCTCTAATAATCCTCCCCTTCTTTTTTTCAGTATGGCTGTCTATTTAAGGAATTGGGTCGACTTATATAGAATTTCCCACATTCTGTTTTTGGCTGATTGACTCCTTTTTTTTTTAAAATCTTTTTTTTTCCTGATTGACTCCTTTTGTTGTTTAATATATTTCTCTATCCACCGATTTCCTAAAAACTGGTTATTACATTTAGAGGCTTGATTAGATTCAGGTTTTGGTTTTTTCCTCCCTTGGCAAGAGTATTTCGTAGGTACTTGCTTCCTTGTACATCTCATCTGGAGACACATGAAACTCAGTTGTGCTCCTCTTACCGATCCTAAGATTGACCAGTGTGTTACATAAAAATCTTGGCCCATTACTGATCATGGCCTGGATCTATTTTTTCATTAGGGCTTTCAAAATGGTGATATCTTAATTCTCTTTTCCCCTCAGCTTTTATTAGCTGTGATTCTTCTATAAAGGAAATACTTTGTCTCATCAACTATTGGGTTGCTCTAAAATAGTCAGTTCAGGAAAATTATCTCCTTCTCTTTTACCTAGTACAAATTATTATCCTGACAAACCAATCTACAACACTCAACCTTTCCTTTTTTTATCTTTGAAACCTTGGAGCTTTTCTCTCCTATACTTCTAAATATCTTTGTTTTTTTTTGAAGCACTCCAAGTTACCCCAAATAAATGCCAGATATATAAAACTTAGTCAACACATATTATGTACGTAATATGTTCAAGGCACTCTGCTGGGTACTAGTTATATGATAGTAAACAAAATAGAATCTCTGCCTCCAAGAGCTTGCAGTCAAGAGTTAGGGCCTCTACCTTTTCTAACTCCATAACTATGTAAAAGGTGCCCCTGGAGTTGTGCTGTACGGAAAGGTTAGAATGGGAAGGGTGACAGATCAATAAACTGACAATTTTTATACAGTGTAGTAAGTGCTAGTCTTGAGGGAAGTCAGGGAATAAGTTTAAGTTGAAACCTGAGGGATGAATAGCAATCATCTTGATGGAGAAGTGGAGGGATTGGAAGAAAACAGGCATAAAGGTAGCAATGTGTACAAAGACAGAAGGTGAGAGGGAGCAGGGCACGACTATGGAACCACAAAGGGTTGAATATGATGGGGTGTAGCATGGAGATGGGCTGGAGTGAAAAAACAGAGCAGGAAAGATAAGCTGGTCCCTCTCTTGAAGGGCCTTTATAGGACATGATTTATCCTGGAGGGGAGCCACTGCATGGTTTTAAGTGGGTTATGACACGGTCACATTTGTGTATGCAGAATGTCCAGTAATAGCACATTTGTTCTCTTGAACCTAGGCACATGGGACTTGAAATTGGCTTCAGAGTATCCTTGTCTAGGTGATGCCCACTCATAGTCTCAGGCAGACACAGTAACGCAGGCCGCCTAAAAAATAAAACTTGGCCTTCACCTCAGGAGGACACTAAGGGCCTACAGGCCCTAAGTACCTAGTTTCATAATGAAGGCCCCAGACACTTAATAGAAAAATATTAACAACACAAAGGGGAAAGTACTGCCCTTAGATGTAGCTTAAAATCCTGCACTGTCACTTTTCTTGGGGTCATTGTGTATTTACAAACACACCCTCTGTCTGAGGTCACTTTTTTTCTGTTTCCTTCACTATTACCATTATTATCTTCCTCTTATCACAGGCATTTCCACTGCTCACCCTCTCCTTTTCTGTCTCAAGGTAGGCTTATCACATCCTCTAACACCGTCATTTTTTTCAAGCTACAAGCCCCTCAAGGCTCCAGGCATGGTGCTCTTCCTTGTGCATGGTCTAAGTACTAACTATTCCTCCAGTAAGTGAGGAATGTGATTCCTTAGGGATTCTCAGATGCCAGAGAAGGAGAAGGGTATTTGCAACCCTTAAAACAACACGTCCATTTCAAATTCTGTTTTTGGAGCTCACCACGCATTGTAGATCAGACCTGTAAGAAACTACTGGTGCACTTCTAATTGGACTCCTATAAATAGGCTCTAAAAATAAAAATAACTTACCAAGAACATCAGAAAATAATCAAATCAAGTATCAGAAATTATTATGGAAAATATATCAAAACTACCTCTCATTCAGATGGTTTGGATTGGACAGTTTCTGTTTTCCCTTAGTATTACCTGGTCTCCTGAGAATCAGACAGAGATCTCACTGTGCAGCTCCAGCTGGGACCCCAGGGCTTTTGGACCTCCTGCTAAATAAAGGGCTTCCCAGTGGGGTTCCATAGTCAGAATGAGTTCATGTTCTTGAAGTCTAGAACCAGGATAAGTGATTGACAGCTGGCTTTGACCGTATCTTGGAATGTTTCTCATATAAAACAAAGAGGAAAACAAATTACAAATTCTTATAGATTTCTCATAAAGTGCCATTGCTAAGTTTAAGTGCAAACATCTGGATCTTGGCCTAGATTAAAAACACATTATTCTTACATCCCTACGACAGAAGCATCAAATGAAATCTGTGGTTTCTCTAAGTTTTTAAATTTTTCTTTAAATTTTGGTTAAATTTCTTTAAATTCTGTATTATTACATTCTACTATGTAAATTACCTTCATCCAAGTTGAGATCACCAAGTAAATATGTCTTCAGCTCAAGAATTTATTTGATTAGATTTTTTTTAACAGTGACTTTTTATTGTTGTTGGTTTTTTTGTTTTGTTTTTTGAGAAAGATCAGCCCTGAGCTAACATCTGCTGCCAATCCTCCTCTTTTTTGCTGAGGAAGACTGGCTCTGAGCTAACATCCGTGCCCATCTTCCCCTATTTTTATGTGGGATGCCTGCCACAGCATGGCTTGACAAGTGGCGCGTAGGTCTGCACCCGGGATCAGAACCGGTGAACCCCAGACTGCCAAAGTGGAACGTGTGAATTTAACCACTGCACCACCAGGCTGGCCCCTGATTAGATTTTAATAAGCCCAATTTTTATTCTGAATTTCACCATATCATTCCCATCTCATTTTCTTTTCATAATAAAATGGAACCCAATTTCGTCAATTATTGTACAAAACCACCTTTCAATAGCAGCTTTAAGTGTAGAGTAGAGTGTCCATATTAGCTGCCACGTTGTTAGAGACTCTTAGGCTGGTCTCCCCTCATCACAGGAAAGGTATTCTTTTAAGCCCAGGGAATCCCTGGATTTCTTATGAGTGGATCTAGCTCTCATATAGAACTCATTAGTAGACTTCCCTTCCTTTTACTTGTCCCACTTGAGCCCTCAGCCTATACTTGGGCTAACATTGATGGACATAAGATTTTTGGTTCCACCATTTCTGATTTCTCTGTAAGTTATAGATTCCTCCATTACTGACTAGTGAGTACGTGACTACACAAACAATAGTTTGGTTTATAGACTCAGTTGCCATAGTGGAAATGACAGCATCATGAAGTGGCCCTTGTGCTGTCCCAAGGCCAGTATGTGAACGAGATCTGTCAGTATATGCATGTCTCTTGCTTTGGAACTAGATATCCTTGACTCACCCTTGCAGTGCATTCCCCTACTTCCACTTATAAACCTTTTACTTATTATGAAGTATTTTTCCTATTATTCAGTGGTAGTCTATTCCAGATTTGGTTTTAATCTTTTACAGTTATTAAACCAAGGAGATTTAACTGAAAGACGGACATGAGCATGGGTGCTGAGTCCTGGAAGAGCCGCTCTATCTGATCTCAGAGCGCATATAGTGGGAACAGGATGCTTATGGCTCACCATCTGCCAGAACCAAAATGAATCTGTGGACAGAACCCCGCTTCTGCCTCTGTTCATCTTTCCTGGCATAGAAGATGAATGTAGGAGAGCTTCTCTTCAAACTACCATCTAATCCAGACAAGAAAGAAAGCAGTGAATGTGGGCTGGGTAACTATACCTACCTCTCTTCCCACTGCAAAATTCTGGGATGGACTTCTCCCAAAAGTGAATATGATTATGTGTTGGCTGAAGTTTCTCAGTATGACTGTTGAGAGGAGGTTTTCCTTTGAAGAGTTTTCATCCCAGATCCAGCTGTCTTTTCACATGGATGAACTAAGTCCTGCCACCAACCATAAAACTTCACCAAGAAGTTGAGCTTTCAAGATGCCTTGTTGCTTTGGAGAAGGGAGTGATGCCAATTCTGTTGTGACATTCTCCCTTTAGCAACCTGAGTAAGAGACTCTGCCACTGGGCTGCAAAAAAATAAATTACTTGAATCCCTACTTGGCCCAGGCTGAGGTACTATCTCGTCCTATACACCTCTACTTGGTCACTTTGTTTTCTTTGTTTATGGAACATACAGTAGCATGTTAAAAGCTTTTTTTTTTTTTTAAGTTAAAAATCACATGGTTCAGAGCTTAAAATGTTTTCCCTTGAAAATAAACAAAACAGCCCAGTCAGTTCTTTGGCTCCTTGTTTTGGACAAAATTTGTTTTCTTAGACTGGAGATTAAGAAAATAGTTTAATCTTTCTCTTTAAGATAGGGCTTGGATTTACCCTTTGGATTCCATGCAGGTAAAACTGAGCTCAATGTTCTTGGGGAACATGACGTAAGCATCTTCATCTCTAACTAGCAAACCCAGATAGTGGTTATCGGAGTATCACTCTGTCATCACCAAAAAGGACCCTGTCTCAGTCTAGAAAAATGACAATAATAACAGATACTTTTGAATTTTTCCAGAAAGTTAAAAAAACATGAGAAAGGTGCTTCTCCTAGAGGAGGCACTCTTGCTATCATCCTGTCTCTACAAATACTGAGAGAGGATATCTAATTATTATTGGTGAGAAGAAAAGTATTCCAAAGATCACTTACTAGTAGAAAACCATGGCTGTCAGAGAAGCTTCAGATTTATTTAAAATGAACCTCATGCTGACACACACACTCACAGTGGCACATTCTAAACAGATAACAGGAAAGAATTAACTGCTGTTTTAAATAAAGTAACTGTAGTTCTTAATTTGTTAATGACACGCATAGTCATCCCGTGCTATGTAGATTGAGTTCATGTCAATTACTTGTATTCTTAAATTGCCAGTTTTTACTTCTTGTAGCCTGACTTTTATACTAGAGCAGTGGTTCTTGACCAGGGACATTTTTGCCCTCGGGACATTTGGGAATCTCTAGAGACATTTTTGGTTCTCACAACTAGGGAGAGGAGTATTGGCATCTCGTGAGTAGAGGCCAGGGATGATGCTAAACATCTACAATGTACAGGACAGCCCCCTCTCCTAACACCCAAAAAAAGACTCATCTGGCCCAAAATGTCAATAGTGCTGAGATTGAGAAACCCTGGACTAGATGTTGCAAACTCGTCAACCCCCTAGGTGTTTTGTTTTGCCCACACAGTATTTCCAAGTAATTTTTTAATTCGTTGCTAACACACAAATTTCTGGCTTCTATTGAAAATGCAGTTGATCCGGCAATTCTGGACCTGGATTCCAGCAAAGACTCCAGTCCCTACTCTCCCCTACTATTTTACACCCAGCCCATTTGATCCATTTATGTTTCCTGACTAGCCCCTGTAGGCATCTGGGCTTCTGCCCTTTTTTCTATACCCATAGTTTAAGTGTGAGGTACAAAGCAAGAGCCCTTAACTTGCTCTGATCCCTCCACCCTGAGCTTCTCCAGATTTATGTGAACCATTCCATTATCTGCTAATTTTCCCCATTTTCCTAGAGCAACCATGACTCAAAACTTAAATTTTGCCTGCCTTGACTCAAGCCCAAGTTAGCAGCTTAATATTATTGAAAAGCAGTAATTTTAAGTGTCCTGTTTAAGCAAGTGATTTGAGATTATCTAGCAATTCATAAGACAGCTTCTCTGGTTCCTTCTCGGGGCTTGTAGGCTGTTCCAGAGATTCTTCTAAATCCTGCTCTGGATTTCTGATGCCAAGTTTTGCAGTTTCGTGGGTGCTGCAGAATAAATTAAAGCATATGAAATAAAAAAACTTAGTTAAAGAAAGCATTATGTAAGGCTTAAGGATGATTTCAACATTTTCATTATTTTATATGGAGTGTGAAGGGAAATTTCTAGGGGGAAAACTGGAATAAGAATTAGGGGAGGGGGCCATTAGGACTTAAGAGACAAAACAAAATGGAGAATCATGGAGAGACAATGCTTTTCTCCCTTTGACACACGGTATCAGTGGAGGAGGTGGTGCTGATGAGTTACCTTTAAAGAGTGCTGGATTTTAATACATCATGGTGCCCATGCTGAGGGGAAGAGAAAGGCTTTAATTGCTCAGGGTATTATAGTTTTTATTGTGGCTCTATAAAGGTTTTGCCTTCAATTATCCAAAAAAAGAGTGCTAGAAAAACAGTTTTGTCATTTTATAGGAAGTAAAAATATACATGATTTTTCTTCGAAAGTGAAGTGGAAGAATTTTTGACTGATGGCATTGGAACTGGGATTGGAAAAATGATCTGTTTCAAATTGAAGGAATCTAAACCTAATATACAATGGTTATATTTTATTTACAACTGCACCACTCTCCAAATTTGAATGTGTTCCTTGGAGATCTCTGGAGTAGTATTCTATAAATATAGGATTGTGATCTCAAAATGTGAGTGGCTCTTCTAAAGCTTCCTTCCAGTGGCATTACTAGGGATGGCAACTTGAGAGCATGACAGCAGCATCTCAGATTACCTGGGACAGTCACGGTCTTCTGACTGCTCCTTCCACCGTACAGCTTGGGTGCCCTGACCCTTGTCTCTCACAAAGTCTTCATCCAGGCCAGCCTGCTTCAGGGAATCTCTGTACCGTTGTTCTGCTTCTTTCCTGGCAAGGTCCTGTGTAATGGAAATTGATCTGCTGTAGCTGTCTTGTGAATTACCAGATAATTCTAAATGACTTGCTTAACTTGTGTACTTACTAGATTCACCTAGAACCTTGTTTTCAAGCCTTAAAATACATAGGACCCACCTGAAGATCTTGTTAAAATGCAAATTCCCATTTAGTGTGTCTCAGATGGGGCCTGCAATTCTGTATTTCTAACACTCCCAGGAGATGCCAACTGTTGATTTGGGAGCTATCCCTTTGAGAAGCAAGGATTTAGATTTTTGGAAGACCAAGTGAGACCTAGATGAAAAAGACTAAACTTTTAAGATTTTAGGATTTATTTTTAATAAGATTTAATTTTAAGATTTAAAAGCAACCAAACCATCATCAGGAACACTAAAAGATAAACAGAAAATAAGCACTATTAGTAACACTCTTAACAATAGATAGATGGTCTGCATGTGAACCAGAACAAGGTTGTTTTTTGTTTAACTACTTAAGAGCGAAATCATATAGAGTACTTTGTATTTTTCCTAGAGTGGTGAAAGATCTGTTGAGATCTGAGAGTGAGCTTGCTTGAAAAAATAAAAAGAGAAAAGGTTATTGAGAGGTTTTAAACAATACAAGCTTCTAAGTAAATCCAAGACAGTCCAGTGTGTGTGTGATAAATGTATAGGGGTGGAGAATGAACCCAGGAAATGCCTAGATAATGCACTGGCTATATGGTGGAGAGAATGCCCAGAAGTTGGAATCAGGTCGCTAGGGAACCCCGACTTTTGTCTGAAACTGGAGAGGAGAGAGACCTACAGAGCCTGATGCAGCCCAAAGCTGCTCGATGGTGGCCTCGGTAAGGCTGTTCAGGTAGCTCCAGAGCCTTAGGGAGAACTCAGCTGAGTTTAACTTCCCTAAAAGTCCAGAGAACATCTTAAAAAGGATTATTCCAGCCCGAAAGCCACTTAATCTGGAAAGGGCCTTGTAGGATGCTTGTGAGTATCCCAAACTCTGGAGACCTATAAATGTGCTACAGCTGTAGTGCTGGGGGGGGGGGGGGGGGGGTATGTCCAGGGCACGAGCACTGCAGGAGGAGAGATGACATTAGTAAGTTATTCTTACTAGCACAGCCAAACTGCCACTATGTGTCTGGGATCTAACCCCTACTCTGATTCAAACTGAAACCTAGACCGTAGTGAAAACTCCAGGAAGTGAAATATCCCTTTATAGATGCCTTTGGAGTCCAGTCTTGGATGAAATCAGTCCAAGCAACATTCATCATTGCACTATTTATTTTGGGGAAAGATGGTAGAATTAAAATGAGCCCAAACAGAATCTTTCTGAGCCTCAAGGAAATGTTTAATACTCAGATTTTAAACTGTTTAATCATTCCTAAGAGCCCTTCCATCCAAGACAGAAGGAAAATGAATGATTTAGTTTTACCTTAGTAACTTGTTCGAAGAGATAGGGCCTTGTTTGTATTCTCTTCTTCATCTCCTCCAATTCTTTCTTATACTCTTTTGCTCTTTTACGGTCATTTTTCCTGGAATTAACAAGATTTTTAGAACGAATTCTGTCTTTTTCCAATCTGGAATACCCTTCATTCCAATTGAGCAGAGTAACTCCCCAAGGACATTGTAAATTCTGAACTGTGCCTGGCAAAATCCTTGACTCAGTGCGATTACAGGAGCCTACCCTAAAACCTCCATTTTGCCAGTCCCAAGGCCAATTATCCATTGGATCCCAAGACAGGCACTCCTTTGACACGTGGAGGACACTGACCGATTCTCTTTCAGCTTTGCTTTGAACACCTCCTCCAGGCTTTTATGGGGATCCATGGCTTTTGCACGCAAGCTCACGGATTTAGACATTGCTTGACACTTCTTTTTGTGCATCTCCAACCACTGAGTATTCTCATCTGCTTTGTCCTTTTTTTCAAGTGAACTTCTAAAGAGAGGGGGCAAAAAAAGAATACAGATGACAAACTTGGGTATATTTAAACGCAAGCTTAGTAGCTTTTCTGGAAAGTAAACTGGTGTTTTCCATGAATGGGGTGAGTAATCACCACACTGGCGTTTCAGAAAAAATAAGATTGAGGTTAAATGCATTGGCAGATGAAGCCTTCCTAGCACTATAGACACAGTGATTTTTCTGCCCCAGGAGAAGTTAACTAATTGAACATGTGAGTTAAAATATCCTTACACTCAGGATTCTTGCCTGTATGGAAACAAAATAATACTGACAGCTACCATTTGCTGAGTTACCTACCCTGAACCAAGTGCAGACAGGGAGCAATAAATGCTTTATTATCCATTTTTTTTGTAATCCTTGTAACTACCCTATGAAGTAAGGACCATAAGCCCCCGTTTTTATAGGCAAGGAGATCGAGCCTCAGGGTAAGCTACCTGCTCAAAGCTGCCCAGTACGCCAGTGAAAAAGCCAAGATTAGAACCAGGATGTCTCATTCCCAAGTCTGCCCTTGAGCACTTTGCTATATACAGTGGGCTGGAAGGTGCCTAGGTTCATGGTCCTTTGGGAATACAAATCTGCATTTCCACAAACTGGAAATAGGCTTCCTTCGACGCACAATTTGGGGTCAACTTGCAGCACTTAGTGTAAACATCATTCTACAAGGTACCATGGAGAGTACCTCTTCTAGGGCTAAGCTGCTTGTTATACCACAACCTCTCCTGCTGACTTCCACTCAGAGGCCTAGTAGAGGAACTCTACTGGGGCGCTGGCTGGATGAGAACAGTATCATGACAGTCAGGTCAGTTAAAGAGTTAAAAAATAAGGAGGCTTCTCATAGTTCCCCGAGATGAATCTCAGAGAATCTTAAATCTGTGCAATGGCTGCCTCATCTCTATGGCAGGGTCAGCCCCCTGCCGTCATGCTTCTCTGCATGCCTGTTCCTAATGGCTTCCTCTTTCATCTGTGGGTCTTCACCCATGTTCTCTCTGTCTGGAACCTTCTTTCTTTCTAGCCTTTATCTGACTAACTCCTCATTCTTCAGGTTTCACCTTAGACATCTATTACAAGAGCCCTCTGCTCCAGGCTGCTCAGTGCCCCCACAGGCCCCCGTAGTCCCCCATCATTGTACTACTCCCCAAATATGGTAACTTCTTTGCTTTTCTGTCTTTCAGACTACATATTAAAGCATAGGTTCCACAAGGTATCTCAGCCTTAACGTTATGCCTGGCACAAGTCAGTCCCCCATGAGTATCTGCTGAATGACGGCTAGGTGTTCTCCAGCACTAAGTGTGGACAGCCACTTGTATTCCTGTCCTTGATCAGAGAATTCCCTTCCACCCCTTTAGGCCTCTGATAACGAACAGGATGCCCAGCAGCAGGCTGGTTTCCAGCATTTAGGCCAAGAGCTGAGCATTATAAGTCTCATGAAGCCTGACCACTCACCTGACTGCAGATTCCCTCTTCCTGGTGGCATCTGTGATGTGCACAGGAAGGGTGTTGGCGGAGAGGGAAGCAAGGCCACTCAGAGAACGACTCCTTGGCAAGGGTGTAACAGGTGGCTCCACAGAGTCCTAAAAGAAACGAAGGGTGGTATTGGTCGGACAGCATGTGTGATTAATTTCTATCTTAACTAGGATTCCGTTTCAGTGAAGGACTAGTCAGAATATTCTTTTTTCTTCCTGGGATTAAGGCAAGGGTAATGAGATCTCCAGCTTAGTAATCAGGCCAAGACTTAGATATCAATTCTAAAGTTTTTAAATCTAATGAGAAGAGTTATTTGGAATTGGTATAGGCACACAAGCAATTGATCCCAACTCCCTGCCTTCCAAATCTGCTTGGACTTGTTTTTGCACAATCTCTTTCTAGAAAAATTCCCTCTGAAGGTAAGGAAAGGAAGTATTCTTGTGACCCTAAGTTTATAGGAATTGTGGATCTGCTTACAGCTGAGCCAGTGTTTTAAAAAAAGACAGAAAAATGTCATGAGAAGTGCCTTCCATTAAGACCTGGCCTGTGCCTGTATTTTGGGCCTCAGGCCCTGCCCCTCCCATGGCTGCCTGAGCTCTCACCGTCCTCCCTCCAGAGGCGGCAGCATCACAGGGCCGCTGAGTGCGACGTAGGCTGGCATTTCTCAGAAAGAAGGGCTTGCTGTGAGTCACCTCTCTGGTGTCCCTTCTCTTGGCAGCTCTTCTTTGGAAGGCCTTGTAAAGGCCTTCATAGTCAGGGACAGCAGGATTCACACGAGGCTGGAATCCAAAGTCAGTCTGCAGAAACCCAAGCTTTTCCTCCTGGGTTCGGGTGGCTGTGCGAGGCCGTGGGTCAGCCTGGCTGCTGGAGGAGGCGATGGGGGAGGAGGCCTTCTGGAGCATGTCCAGGGCTCTCATCTGGATGCGAATTTTCCTGAAGAGCTCAGCTTCTGTGGAGAAAAGGCAGGGTGGTGATGGGTGAGAAGGGATCAAGCCTCATACCAAAAGGTTTGGAGAACTTTCCCTCTTTAAAACACCAGCAACAGGAATTTCGTGAGCCAGTTGATATCGTGTGGGAAGCTTGAAATTGGCCAGGATAGGAATATTTATACCACGAAAAATGGCAAACTCTACAAATCAGCTTGCTTTTCCTTTTTTCTGGAGAGCTCGTTAATAAATGTTGACCACGACACCACTGCCGTGTGCCAATCAGGTTGCAGAAGCAGCTACCATTTACACTTACTGAGCATGCACTTTCCACAGTTCCTTCTTCAGAAGCGAGGCAGGAGGGCTGGCCCAGTCACCTGCTCCTCTCCCAGGTCTCCCCATCTCAGAGGAAGGCCCCAACACCCACCAACTGCCCAAGCCCATGGCCCAAATCATTCTTGACTCCTCCCTCTCTCATCTCATCAGTCACAAGTTCTGTGGTCTCCTGCTCTTTAACCACATTCCAGTCCAGTCTCTTTTCACTGTCCCTGCTATGAGTTTCAAAATTTCTCAACTGAATTGTTGGAACTAGCCTCCTATAAATCAACATCCCTCCATTCTTGCCCTCCCCCTTTAATTATCTCCACAGCAGAGTGATCTTTCTGAACTGCATGTCTGATCATAAGCCACCCTATTTAAACCCTTCAGTGGCTCCCTGGTTCCCTTAGCATGAAGTCTAAACTCCCTCCCATGGCCCACAAGGCTCCTGTGGCTGGCTGGTGCCTGCCTCTGCCTCTCCACGCCCTCTTCTCTCTACCCTGGACCTTTCCATCCCTTGAATGTGCTCAGCCTTCTCTTACCTCCATGCTGTATCTCTTCCTGGTACACTCCTCCTCCCTCTTCATTGAGGGAGGCCCATCCTTCAGGGTCAGCCCCAGTGCTCCCTCTCCCTGGGGACCTTCCCTAACTCTTCTTACTCCTTACCACACCCTAAGTCAGGTCCCTCTGTTATGTGCCCCATAGGACCCCCAGGCTTTCCCCTTTAATCTTGCAATAACTCATCACGTTTGTCATTATCTGTCTATTATCTGTCTTCCTCCCGTGTCCACGAACTCCATGTCGGTTTACTCACCGTAGAATAGTGCCTGGGGCGCAGCACATGTTACTGAATGACTGAATAAAGCCTGAGTCCCTTAATCAAGCTCCAGTTTTTGGAATATGTACCTCACCAGGATGAGGGAGTGAGGGGACTTTCCTCAGGGGCAGCTGGCTAGTGGTGGCACTGGCCTAAGCTGGTCCTTGGATGTCTCATTGGTTCTCTGCTCTCACACTTGTGCTGCTGCAGAGGCCTTCGCATCGACTCACTGAGAGAGGGGCCAACAGGACAAACCTAGGGGGCACTATAGGACCTCTGACTCCTCACTCCTTACAGGGCTCCCCCTTTGTATAAATGGACCCAACCCTACCCCATGGCCTGCACTGAGCGTGGCCTCTAGCAGGTCCACCGAAAGCTCATCTGCCAGCCAGGCTGACCCTAGAGCCAAACTAAATCCCTCCAGCACCTCTTGGTACCCCCAGGTACAAGGCAGCAAGGTGGCAGGAGTGTCTTTACCTTGGAGTTTGTCCCCGAGGGCTGGCTCCAGAATGGACTTGGGGATCCTTCTGGTGGCTTTCTGCTTGGGGACCTTGGCCTTAGCTGTGGCGGCCAACTCCCTCTGTTGAGTGGCTTCCTTTCGCTGTTCCTCCTTTACCAGGAAGCTGAAGGGCTTCAAGGAAGAGAGGAGCAGTTCCTTCCTCTTCTGGATCCCTGCCTGCCTGCGGGCCTCATTGCGCTCCATGATCTCCTGGTAGAGCGGCAGGTAGACATGTGCAGGCACAGGTTGTGCCCGGAACTGCCGGTGGCACTCCGCCTCCTCCTGACCCTGCCTCTGGGCCTGCTGCCTCTCGTGCTCGAAGGAGGCAGGTGAGGCCAGCCACTGGGCCTTCTTCCGGGCTTCACGCAGCGTCATGTGGAAAGGCTGAGGGACAGTGATGGATGACACCCAGGAGCTGATGCTTTTGTGCTGGGAGGGAGACCTGGAGCCTGAGGGTGGCTGGGGCTGGCCCTTGGGAATGCTGGAGGGAAGGGTGCTCAGGGAGCTGCAGCGCCTTGTGGAGCCACACCTAGGGGAAGAAAGCAGCTCTGTTCATGGGGGACAGGGCAGCCAGGGGGCCCAGCTCCCCTTCCCTGCTCCTCCCCAGTCTTCCCTTCCAGCAGGTCACAGCCAGCTTGTCAGCCTAACATCACAGCCCCACAGGCCTCAAAGCCTGCACTTCTCAACTATCCTCTCTCTTTCCCACAGGCCATCCTAGCAGCCCTAGTAGGAAGTCTCTTCTCAGAATTGATCCAAGAATTGACGCTTTGCCCTCCAATATTTTCATTTGGTAGAGAGAAGAGGGGAGGGCTTTAGAGTCAGACCCAGATTCAAATCTTGCTTCAAACAATTACTTGCTGTGTGACCTTGAGCATGGTTCTCTTGGAACTTCAATTTAGTCATCTGTAGAATGGCAAAAATAATATCTACTTGCAGAGTTATTGGGAGGAGAAAATAAATATTAAATGAGATAAAGTATACATGCACATAAGAGGGTTTGGCCTAGGTAAATGTGGCTCATTGCCATTCTCAGGGAGGTAGTGTGTCTGAGAGAGGCATCCCTTTAATCAACCCAGTGCTTCAGGTGACTAAGGGTTACCCAAAGTGATTTAGGACTGGTGGGTAGGAATCAGAACATGTTTGGATCCGAAGGCTAATTCTGAGCTGGACCCTGGCTAAGTGGCAACGTGCAGAAGTGGCCTTTGCTTTACTGAGGAAGAAGAGACCCAGAGCCATGACATGACTTGGCCAGGGTTGGACAGTGAGGCAGCTGTGGAACTGCAGTGCCTTACCTTGGAGACTGGGGGCACTGGCCCTGTGGCTTCTCCCTGCCTTTGTCTCGGAAGAAACTCTCCAGGTCCTCATCATCTTCAGAGAGGTTCTCATCACTGTCTGGGTCGGACTGACATAGAGATTCCAACAGGCACCACCTGCCTTTCTGCCTTAGTACCTGCAGGGTCTCGTAAAAGCTCCCAGTAGTGTCAGAAGTAGAATCAGTCTCCTCCTCTGGGCTGAGGAACTCATCGAGTTTGCCAGCCCTGGGCAAAACCAGCCCATCCCCAGATAGCTCCTCTTCTGCCTCTGTGCCTGAGGAGGACTTGGGGGGAAATATCTAAAATGAAATAGAATAGACCATTGGTCAAACTATAATTTTATTAAAAAAATAATTTTTTTTTTGAGTAAGATTAACCCCGAGCTAACTACTGCCAATCCTCGTCTTTTTGCTGAGGAAGCCTGGCCCTGAGCTAACATCCGTGCCCATCTTCCTCTACTTTGTATGTGGGATGCCTACCACAGCATGGCTTGACAAGCAGTGCCATGTCCGCACCCGGGATCCGAACCGGCGAACCCTGGGCTGCTGAGAAGCAGAACGTGCGAACTTAACCACCGGGCCAGCCCCATCATACTATAATTTTAAATTTACTCAAACATAACTATTAATTTCACTTTGAATAAGCCTCTGTATATTAGAGACTGGGGAGGAACAAAGAAAAATGAGATATTTTCCTTGCTTTAAAGAATTTTCACAAATTGACATGTGGGGTGTGCTTGGTTCCCTGCTTCACGCAGCACGGTGAGCATGCACAGTACCTGCTCTGCACCATGCATCCTGTCCCTGCGCTCCAGGAATTCTACCTGTGACCTTGGCCACACTCTGCTCTACCTGAGTTTTACCTACTTGTTGCCAAACTTTCTTTTCCTGCTTCCCCTGTCTACAGTTCTGCTTTCCTCATATTCTAGCAAATTTCCACTCTGTTAAGGAATGGATAATTAACAGGAGAGACAGTGTGGTCTAGCTGAAAGAGCAATGTCCCAGAAAGTGGGAAATCCAACTGGGTTTAAATACTCCATTCATTCAGAAAATATTTACTGGATGCCTAATCTGCAGTGGGCATTCAGCTGAAAACAAGACAAACAAGGTCCCTACTCTCCTGAGGCTTACATTCTAGTGAAGGGAGACAGACAATGTAAGATGGTAATAAATTCAATGAAAGCCATCAAACTGTGAGATTACAGAGTGATGGAGTGGCTATGGGAAGCTTCCCTGTTGACAAAAGCCCATCAGATAAAGACCACTGGGAGGGGCGTTTTCTGGGGTTAGCTTGTCCTGAATGATCCCTGAGGAGGGTTAGGGGAGGCAGGGATCAACACTGGATGGATGCTGTCACGAAGAGGGCACAGTGTAGTAAGTGGGTGATTAAGCAATTTTTATTCAAAAGGTGATGAGACTAAAGTGGGGCTGGGTAAGTAAGCATGATCATTAGAAGAAGGGGGCGTTAGTCATTTTGCAGGTACAGCATGGCCCTTTGAGAAACACTGTTTTCTGCTGATCTTGTTGCTGGCCTTATCTGTGTCTGTTACAGTCTGAGTTGGGCTTTCTCAGTCCCGGGCTGATTTTTACTTTCTCACTGTGGAGGAGTTTTGGATTGACACTTGAGAAGGAGCCAGCTTTGCTAAGATCTGGAGTAAGAGGGTTCTGGGTTCAAGGAACAGCAAATGTAAAGGCCTTGAGGCAGGGACCTGAGGCAGGAGCAGATCTGACTCCTGGAGGTACAAAGAGGACCAGTGTGGCTGGAGGACAGTAGCATGAGGCGAGCGTGGGGCTGGGATGACTGGCTGCAGCTGGAAACCCCTTGGGAGCAGGCCTCCCGGTGACACTTGGTGATAGTTTTACAGGGTTCTCTGAGGTCCAGCTCTAACACCGAAAAGAACACTGACTTCTGAGTCAGGTATGTAAGTGCTCTAGTCCTTACTCTGCTCCTGAGGAGAGTGAGATCTTAGGAACATTTCTTTTGTAAAATGCCTTTCTTGAGATATAATTCACATACCATACAATTCACTTATTTAAAGTGTATAATTCAGTGGATTTTAGTATATTCAGAGTTGTGCAACCATCACCACAATCAATGTTAGAACATTTAAATCACCCCCAAAAGAAACCTCACACTATTTAGCAGTCGCTCCCTATTTTCCCTACTCCTCCCAGTCCTAACCCTTCTCCCACTAGCCAGCCCTAAGCAACCACCAATTTACTTTCTGTCTCTACGGATATAGGGGCAAATTTCTTAACCTCCCTGTGCCTCAGTTTTCTTTCCTGCAAAATGGAGACAACAAAAGTACTGTTAGTCCTAGGGTAGTTGAGAGGATAAGCGAAAACGGAGGGTCGTTGCTACGGTTCTATGAAGAGGCTGACATAAAGCTCAAGCGGTTCCGGTCACCAGTCAGAGACCGCCTCCCGGTCCCCAAACGCTGCCAATTTTAACCCCACGCCCCTCCGTGACACACCCCTGCCGCCTGTCTCCAAGGCAACGGCGAACAGTTTCCTCTCTTACGGATTCCTTTCCGGGGCGCAGACCCCATTGCTCCCCTTCTCTTTCTCTCCTCACCTGACGGCTCCACTGAGCGCCGCCGGAGGCCCCGGCAGGCCTCCCCACGGTCATCTCCTCGGCGCTGCAGAGACAGAAGCAGCGGCGACAGCAGCTAACACCCCAGCGGCCGCTGCGGGGCTAGCTATGCGAGCCAAGCTATGCGAGCCAGGTCCCGCCCCTTTTTAGCTTTTCTTCTGATTGGCTCTCTGGCGGATGTATGACTCCCCCCCCTTCATGCAGCCTCCAATCCTTCCCGCCCAAGGAGGCAAGAATCGTTTTCTGATTGGCCTATTCTCTTCGCACGTTCTAGTTCCGGTTCTGAGGTGGCGGCTGAAGCTGCAAGTGATTGGAGGGCTCTGCTCCGGAAGTGCTAGCTCCGGCGGGCCGAGCGGGGCGCCGAGCGTGGCGCAGATGGGCACCATGGCGGCCCGGCTGGCTGTTAGCCGTTGGGTCGCTGCACGTGCAGCTGCCCGGAGAGGCCCGCTGGTCTCCTGCCGGAGGTGGTCTGGCGTCGCGACGGACACCGTGTACGACGTGGTGGTGTCGGGTGGAGGCCTGGTGGGTGCTGCCATGGCCTGTGCCTTGGGTAAGCGCAGCTCCGGGGCGGTAGTGGCGGGGCGCAGGGCTGTGGAGCAGCGACGAGGACTATGCGAGCCCTGGCATTGTTTGCCCGAAGTCTGATCGTTACGGATCTTGTGGTCCCTGCCTAGAGGAGACCCAGGGCCCCAAGTCAAGCATTGGTTCTTCAGGGTTGCGAAGGGTCAAAAGTGGGAGGGGCCTTAGGAGTCCTTCCAGCGCGTGGGGAACCAGACCCGTCCAGGGTTATTTAGTCATGGGCACAGTTGGAAGGGATCAGGCATTGTAGCATTGGGCTAGGCGTTGTTTTTAAAAGAGCTTCATTGAGATATGATTTGCGTACCATAAAGCTCACTCACTTAAAGCATACAATTTAGTGATTTTTAATATATTCACAGAGTTGTGCAGCCATCACCACAATAAGTTTTGAAACATTTTCATCATCCCCAAAAGAAACCTGAAGCCATTAGTAGTCACTGCCCATTTCCCCCAAAACTCCTCAACCCTAGGCAACCACTCCTGTACTTTCTATCTCTATAGATTTGCCTTTTCTGGATATATCCATATACATGGAATCTACTTAATGTTTTCAAGTTTCATCCAGGTTGTAGCATGTGCCAGTACTTCATTCCTTTTTATGGCTAAATAATATTCCATTGTGTGGATATACCACATTTTGTTTATTCGTTCATCAGGTGATGGATGTTTGGATTGTTTCCACTTTTGGGCTGTTACAAATAATGCTACTATTATCTTGTATACAAGCTTTTGTATAGACATGTGTTTTTGGTTAACTTGGATATATTCCTAGGGGTAGAATTGCTGGGTCATATAGTTAACTGTGTTTAACATTTGGAAGAAGTGCTGGTATTCTAAAGTGGCTGCACCGTTTTACATTCCCACCAGCAATACATGAGGAGTCCAATTTCTCTACATCGTGGAGCGCACTTGTGTTACCTTTTTGTTTATAGTCATGGTAGTGGGTGTCAAGTGGTATCTCCTGGGTTTTTTTTTTTTTTTTAAGATTTTATTTTTCTCCCCAAAGCCCCCCAGTACATAGTTGTGTATTTTTAGTTGTGGGTCCTTCCTGTTGTGGCATGTGGGCCGCTGCTTCAGCATGGCTTGATGAGCGGTGCCATGTCTACACCCAGGATTCGAACCAGCAAAACCCTGGGCCGCTGAAGCAGGGCGAGTGAACTTAACCACTATCTCCTGGTTTTGATTTACATTTCCCTAATGACTACTGACGTTGAATATCCTTTCTTATGCTCCTTGGTCATTTGTAGATCTTCTTTGAAGAAATGCCTATCCAGAACCTTTGCCCATTTTTAAATTGGGCTATTTGTCTTTTTATTATTGAGTTGTAACAGTTTTTTATATATTCTGGGTACAAGTCCCTTATCAGATAAGTGATTTGCAAATATTTTCTCCCATTTTGTGGGTTGTTCTTTCACTTTCTTGATGGTGTCCTTTGAAGCACAAAAGTTTGAAATTTTGATGAAGTCTAACTTATCAATCTTTTACCCCTTGTGCTTTTTGGTGTCATCTCTAAGAATTCATTACCTAACGCAAAGTCACAAAGATTCACTCCTCTGTTTTCTTCTAAGAGTTTCATAATTTTAGCTCTTACTTTAAGCCTATGAGCTACTTTGAGTTAAACTTTGTGTGTAAGGGGAGGTAAGGACTTTGCTTTTGCATGTATAGTTCAGGCTGCTCCTCTACCTTGTGAGGTAGATATTATTTTCATATTTTATGTGAGGAAACTTGCTTAGCAAGGTTCAGTAAGGACCAGAGTCTCACAGCCAGGTGGTAGCAGAGTCAGAATTCGAATCCCAGCCACCAAACTCCAGATTGTTTCCTGTTAACAAGTGTACAGTGACTTTTAGAAATTGGATTTGAGTTTTTTGGCCTGACAAATTAAAGGCGACTAATTGCATGGCAGTCTTTGTTGACTTCACGATCAGGAGATGACAGACACATCTTCCGTAGTGTTTCCTGCAACCGTAGGGGATAAGAAATGACAGGTACTGCCAAAGCTACTTCGTTGTTTAAGCAATCAGAGTTTATTTGTGAGGGTAATAAAGTGAGGAAAAGAAAGGCAGAGAGCTACAAATCGGTACTTACAACATCCACACCACAATCAGCCAGGGAAGTTCCAAAAGGTTTGCTGCGGTCAGGAGTGCTGATTCTTTTGGTCTGGGGCAGAGCGTCCTCTCCTCAGTGAGACTCCCGTTTGTTCTTTGCTTGTGACTCTCTTTTATCCTAATGTTATCTGGGGTCTAACTTGGGGTTTCAGACATTTGGATACTTAGAGTTATTTCTTCTTGTTCCCATGGATGGGATGTTTCTGTAGTTCAGTCAGGTGCCCGTTGGGGTGGCCAGCCCAGACAAGGAACATGACGCAGGACATATTCTTATTAACTTGTGCCTTGGAGTCAGGGTCGAAGTGGCCATCTCTGGCCCCTAGCCCAGACACTTTCTTTCTTTCATGTAGGGCCCAGGTCCCAGTGGCCCCGAAAGGTGGGGAGGTCAGTGAACCCTGTACACCTAAGATGGGAAACTGGTGGGAAGTAATGCTTTGTATGAGCTAATGGGCTCATGGTAATTATATAAAATAGTAATTACGTAAAATATTATCAATTATTGAACACTTGCTATGAATAGCATCTTTTGAAGTATTTTGCATACATTTTTACTTAATCCTTATAAGCAGCTTGATTGTAGATTGTGCAGATAAGTAAGTTAAAGCTCAGAAAGGTTAAGTAACTTGCACTCCAAAGTCAGTAATTAGGAGATACAAAGCGTTTCTGAGACAGATAAAACTTTCTGGCAGGTGTAGACCGTTGCTCCCTGACAGCTATTTTGGTTGTACCTATTGGTAAATGGGTTAAAATTGTGGTTCTCAGACTTGAGTGCATTTAAGAATCACCTGTGTTGTTTTGTTTTGTTTTTGAGTTTTGAATAACTAAGACAGGCACATATACAAAATTCAAAGGGAATTTTGAAACACAAATGGGTATAGGGTATACACTATAAAGCATATAAAGTAAGACTTCTGTTTTTTATTGTTAGCCAGCCAGTTCTCCTCAAAGGCAATCATTGTTACTAGTTTGTGGGACATATTTTAAAAATGTGGATTCCAGGTTCCACTTCCAGTGACTGATTCAGTTTGTCCAGATGGGGCCCAGGGCCAAATACCTCCGCAGATGGATACAGGAGGTCTGCAGACCACACTTTGCGAATGAGAAACACTGGGAAGAGCTTAATTGTCTTTTAGTGACTTTACCTCTTAATTTTTTCTACAATTCTGTATGATATGTACCTGAAACAATTTTCAATCTTACTAAAACTTTAGCGTTACAATGTTGGTGTTTTGTTATCTTTGTATTAATTTTTTTCTTCCTATTTTGTACTTTTTCTCACCCTCTCCCCTGACGCTTCAAGGAGAGAAAGCGGCAATTCTTTTATAAATGTAAACAGAGAATTCTGTATTGTGACTATTTATTTTTCTGTCTCTTCCACAGAAGTATCAATTCTTAAAGTCAGGAGTGACTTTAAACAGACAATTACAGTATAGAATTCTCTGCTGAAGTTTACAAAAGAAAGGTCATGGGCGGAGTACCCCAGGTGGTGAGAGTCACTGCTCTAAGTTGGTCAGAACTGCCAAACATAGGCTTACGAAAAACTGTTCGCACACCGGCTAATTTCCTAAGAAAGCTCAGAGGAAATACTGAACGTAAAACACAGAAGCTGAAGCTCTGGGAGGGTTGGGAATCCGTCACGCAGATTGTCCAGTGAGCAAGCCTCTGCTTCTTCCTGTACAGCAGTTGAGACTGAGCAGTGTGTGAGGGAGACTGACCCTGGGCGGGTCCTCCAGCCCAGTGCTTGGGATTTTGTGCATGCTAATGTCCCCCTTGATCAGATATCCCAAAGAATATTCTTTGTTAATAGTTTATATGCTGATCAACTTTACTTTTTATTTCAACATCCTCTTAATTTTAGACAGCTGCTTTAAAAGTGAAAAATTTCCAATAGGCTCTTCATATTTCTCCATAAGTGAGTTTATGTTTTCCTTGATTCTTTTCTTCAAACTCAGATTAGTTTATGTTTTAGGCTTGAAATATCTATATTTCCTTCTCACATTGTTATTTGTAAATTATATTCTCTAGTATTTTTTTCTCCAAATGAGTATCCTAAAGTGTTACATTAAATAGCTAAAAAATAAAATATTGAACCTGGCTATATTTTATAATAGTTCGGAAATGTAATGATTTTCCTTTTAGTTTCACAGTCTCTCATTTAAGAAAAATGTCTGGTAAGACATTGAGTATCTGCATTATGGATTGAGGAGCCATAAGAACAGAGATGGTTCTTGTCCCCAAGGAATTTAGAATCTAGCAAAGGAGAGATTTGTAAATAACTAATAGAAGGAAGAATGAAATGAAAGCTGCTCCAGAGAAACAAGCAACTGACCTGTCCTGGGGGAGGAGGTGCGTGGGTGTTTTATGAACGCTGCTGAGAAGGTGAGGCTGAGTGAGTAGGATCTGGAGGGGGCAGGTGTGCATTCTGGTGGAGTGGCTACTGCTAGATCAAGGTGATCAAGGCGTAGAGGTGTGATGGACCAGGAAGCATTCCCCTCTCTGCAGAGTGTGGCGCCTGCTCCCATCCTCCCACGCAAAACTGCTTGATTGCTGCTGCCCGCAGGGCGCCCGGTCCACCTGGTGGGCTCTCTTGTTCACTGCCTGGACAACTGGTTGACCTTGATTTTCTCACTTCCTTCATTGTATGTTAGAATAGTGCCACTCTTCTCATTTAGGTTCCAAAATATAAGGAGGGTGGAGGTTTGTGGGTTTTCTTTCCTCGTTATTAAGTAAAACCTGTAGTGCTGCTTCTCTCTGGTAATCGCATCACATTTTTTTCCCTCCTTTCTTGGCAGCGGCGATTCCACTGCTTATCGTTTCCCTGTGTCTTTCTCTGAGACACTGTGGAGGGACTGTCTCTTGTGCTGCAGTCACCCAGTGACAAAGTCCTCAAGTCCCCTTTTTAACTTTCTTACACAGATGTTTTAGGGCCAGATGTTTTAGGGGGGTACAATTGATGTGTTTTTTGGCTTCCTTTTCCTTCTTTTACAAACTATAGTTTTTTATCCTTTATTTAATCTTGAGGCTGCAGTGACTTTGCTTATGAGCTCTCTTTTTCTGTTGAACAAGATTTGTGATTTATAGTGACTTAATAGTTTGAAGACTGGAAATGTCTGGTGTTCAAATACCGCAGCCTTCCTTTTTTAACTTCATTCTTCCTCTGTAGGGAATTCTCTTGGCTTGTTATGGCTTTGCCGTTATTCCCTTCTTTGCACATGGCGCGTGGCGGACTGCCTGGAGAGGCCCTACAGTCATGGGTCGGGTGGTTCGCATGGCTGAAAGACTCCACATGGCGTTTCCTTTCCGTGCGCCCTGTGAGGAATTTGTATCCTGAGGGCTAAGGATTTAGTTAATCTGTTGCTTCTCTTGGAATTGAGAAAGGGAATAAATTCTAATTTTCCTAAAATGATATATAATATTGCTTTTTTTTTTTTTTTTTAGGATATGATGTTCACTTTTGTGACAAGAAAATCCTCTTGCTAGAAGTAGGTCCAAAGAAAGTATTGGAGAAATTGCCAGAAACTTACAGCAACAGAGTCAGCTCCATTTCCCCTGGCTCTGCAACCCTTCTCAGTAGTGAGTAGAAGATCCTCTCTCGTAGAACCAACCTCCTATTTCTCTTGGCTTTCCAGTGTGTCCCCTAGGGCAGGGTCACCAGAGCATCTGGCGAGCAGGGAGCTCACCGAGGAGGGGTTGGGTTGGTAATCTTGTGCATAGCTGAAGATGAAGACCCCTGAAATTGTTAATGTGTCAACTCCCAGTCTGAGGAAGACATCCCTGCAATGTGTGGATCCATCATGCAGACTTTATGCGTGATGTTTTGTCATCATGAATTGGTGGGACTGAAACTATATGAATTAATTACGACCATTCATGGCTAGTACTGGCACCCTCTTCATTCCCAGAGTCCACCCTCTAGGGCACTAGGGAGCCTGCATGCTAAATGCCTTTGGGGTATAGATGGATGTGTGCACATGGAACAATTAAAAAATTGTCTTTAGGTCTCTGCCAAATGTTACTCCCTCAGTCCATCCTATCTAGAACCACCATATCTAAAATTAGACTCTCCATCCCTCTTTAGCCCCTTATACTGCTTTATTTTTCTTTATAACCCTTACTATGCCTGACATTATATTATGTATTTGTTTTTTGTTTTCTGTCTCTCCAACGAGAGTGTCAGCTGCAGAAGGGCAGGGACTTGGTCCCTTTGGTTCCCACTGTATGCTCAGTACCTAGAGTTGTATCTGGCACATAGTAGGTGCTCAATAAATGTTTCGTTAGTTACCGAATCTGTTTAGTACTGTGGAGTTGAAAAAAAATAGTTGAAAAGCAACAAATAGTCTTTATCCAGAGAGTTTGTGACTTCAATACGATGATGAAGAAAAAGAAAAATATGGGTTTGGTTTCCTTTTTTATTTCCCCTGCTTTAACGTTTTGGGGTTTTTTTTTTTGTTTTTTTGTTTTTTTGAGAAAGATTAGCCCTGAGCTAACATCTGCCACCAATCCTCCTCTTTTTGCTGAGGAAGACTGGCCCTGAGCTAACATCCATGCCCATCTTCCTCTACTTTTATATGTGGGACGCCTGCCACAGCATGGCTTGCCAAGTGGTGCCATGTCTGCACCCAGGATCCGAACTGGTGAACCCCAGGCCGCCAAGAAGCGGGATGTGGGAACTTAACCACTGCACCACCAGGCCAGCCCGTCCCCTGCTTTAACGTGATTTGACTTTTTGATCATGAACTCATGCTGGGTCGTTTTTCATGCTGTATCATCTGAACTGGAGAACAGAGTAGCTTAGCTCCTAGCATGAAACAGGATTGAAGTGGAGAGTATTTTTTTGTTATTGGAGAACACTGAAAACAACCTCTTACTTAACAAGATGGAGGGATAAAGGGGAGCCCAGGAGGGAAGTGGGTCCCTGTGAGATTGCTCTGGTCTGTATACAGATTCTTTGTTTTATAGGTTTTGGTGCCTGGGACCACATCTGCAACATGAGATACAGAGCCTTTCGGCGAATGCAGGTGCCTCCTTTATCACTTTTGGCAAGATATCTTGGTCTGCCTTGTGTTAAGATATGGGAGTCTATGTTCTTCAGGTTTTCTGTGAATGTGGGAATAATCTCAGTCCACACTCAGTCTCAGGAATTGTGGGAAGCATTCCCAAGAGAATTTTCTTCCTACCTTATATCCTGCCAGAGGGACTGACAAATTGATTTTTCTGATTCTATCACTGGGGAAAGCAACACTCTATTTCTGATTGGAGTAGTGTTTCCTTTTCTTTGGATTATAATACAGTCTTTCCCTTTATGTTTCCAGGTGTGGGATGCCTGCTCGGAGGCCCTGATAGTGTTTGATAAGGATAATTTAGATGACATGGGCTATATAGTGGAAAACGATGTCATCATGCACGCCCTCACTAAGCAGTTGGAGGCTGTGTCAGGTGAGGCATCCATCTCTTCTATCTTGCTTTCACTCTCTGGAAGGGGAACTGCTTCACAATTGTAGTACTTACTGGAAGAAATGATCCCTTCTACAGATACTGAATGTCCACCATAAAGAAACCCTCTGATGGTTATTTCAGGGGGGTTCTTTTTCTACACCTTTATTCAGGTATAATTTGCATGCCATAAAATTCACCCATTTTAAGTGTACAATTCACTGGTTTTTAGTATATTTATAGAGTTGTGCCACCATCACCACAATATCATTTTAGACCTTTTCTCTCGCCTCAAAAGGAAACCTTGTGCCCATTTACAGTCATTCCCCATTGCCATCCCCAACCCCTGGCACCACTAATCTACTTTCTGTCTTTTGGGATTTGCCTATTCTGGACGTTTAATATACATGGATAGAATCATACAATATGTATTCTTCCGTGTCTGACTTCTCTCACTGAATTTTTTTTTTTGAGGAGGATTAGCACTGAGCTAACTACTGCCAATCCTCCTCTTTTTGCTGAGGAAGACTGGCCCTGAGCTAACATCCATGCCCATCTTCCTCTATTTTATACGTGGGAAACCTGCCACAGCATGGCTTTTGCCAAGCGATGCCATGTTTGCACCCAGGATCCGAACTGGTGAACCCTGGGCCGCTGAGAAGCGGGACGTGCGCACTTAACGGCTACGCCACCGGGCCAGCCCCTCACTAAACATGGATTTTTGAGATTCATTCATGTTATATAGCATGTATCAGTACTCCATTCTTTTTTTTATTACCAAATAGTATTCCATTGTGTGGATGTACCACATTCTGTTTATCCATTCATCAGTTGATGGGCATTTGGGTTGTTTCCATTTTTGGTGATTATGAATATATGAACATTTGTGTACAAGTTTTTGTGTGGATGTATGTTTTCATTTCTTCTGGGTGGATACTTAGGAGTAGAATTGCTAGGTCATATAATAATTCTGTGTTTAACATTTTCATCAACTGCCAAACTTTTTCAAAGAGGCTGCACCATTTCATTTTCCCACCAGTAATGTACAAGGGTTCCAGTTTCACCAGACCCTTTTTTAAAATAGCCATCCTAGTGACTGTGAAATGGTATCTAATTATAGTTTTGATTGTACTTCCTCGATGACTAATAATGTTGAGCATCTTTTCATGTGCTTATTGGCTATTTGTGTATCTTCTTTGGAGAAATGTCTATTCAAAATCTTTTGCCCATTTTAAAATTGGATTATTTGTCCTTTTATTTTTGAGTTATGAGTTCTTTATATATTCTGGATATAAATTCCTTGTCAGATATGATTTGCACATATTTCAGGGTTGTTCTAGAGAGAGAAAAGTTGGAAGCAACTTAAGTGCTTTTTGATATAGGATAGTAGCTCATCCATGTAATGAACTTCTCTGCAGCTTTTAAAGGCAATTTAGATCTAATATTTAGTCACTTAGAAATGTGTCTTATATTTGTGAAAAAAAGTATGTGTCCTGTGATCCCATTTGTGTGTGAGAGTGTGTGGGTGTGTGTGCATATACACGCATGGGAGATCATCTGGAAAACTATTTGGCAAAGGTTTAACTGTAGTTGTCTCTGGGTGGTATGATTAAGGGTGATTTTTTTCCTCCTTTTGAACCTTTCTTTGTTGTTTAGACCTTTGCAGTGAGATATCCTTTTTATGATCAGAAAAGTAATATGATTTCCAGTGGGAAGAAAAATCTTATGAAATCCAGAACTTGTTTGAGCCTATGGTATCCCCAGCTCCTTTGCTCTGAAAGCACATTGGGTTCATTTCTGCGTAGAGTGAAACTAGAGGAGCAGGAGCGTGAAGGCAGAGAGAGTGCCTGGCGCAGGCTGGTAATGCAGTGGGAACTTACCTCTGGTTTTTTTTTTGACACTGATTCATCCCTGTGACTTCTGTCATTTATCAGTTCTCAGACGATAGCATTGATCACATGAGTTATTTTTTAGATTTTACTTTTCTTGTTTAAGAGTAAATGATAAGAGACAGCTCTCCTGGGACTTTGCTTTAGGTTTAGTTCTGGCTTTTTCCTCAGCCTGTGTGGGCCGCCTTTCTAATGTTTGTTTTTTTCTCTTCTGACCTCCCTAGACCGAGTGACGGTTCTCTACAGGAGCAAAGCAGTCGGCTATACCTGGCCTTACTCATTTCCCATGGCAGACTCCAGCCCTTGGGTTCAGATTACCCTAGGTGATGGCAGCACCCTCCAGACCAAATTGTTGGTAGTTGAAGATTCTTATTTTGCCAGGGGTCTTGCATATCCACATCTTATCCTGGATTCTAGGGCCTCTAGTTTCAGATCTAAGCTATAGTTGAAGTTAATTTTAGGCAAAACTTTTGGTTGTAAGGACCAGTGCCACTCAAACCAGCTCAAGTTAAGATGGTCTTGTAAATCCTGTACAGGAAGCAATCTCCTGGGCTGTCTTAGGTCATGAAATAGAGGATAGCCAGCCTCACAGGGACAAGAACCAGAGTGTCAGAAACTGAGGCTGTTCTTTCCCTTTTAGGAGTCCCTGCAGTCACTCATCTCCTTTCATCTGGTGTTTGTTTCTCTCCTTCTGTTCGTCAGCTTCCCCTTTTACGTAGCCGCCATTCCTAACCTCACATTAGGACTGTTCGGCTCCAGTGCTTACTTTATTGCTAATTCAAATATCCGGAGAATTTGGCTCAGTTTAACCTATGGCTGGCAACTCTTGGGTCAGATGTCCAGCTTTGGTCCATTAGCTGAGGCTGGGGTCACATGTGTAAGGCTGCTCCTCTAAGGCTGCAAATGAGGCAGGCATGATATAAAGTTACCTGCTGTGATAAAAAGCAGGCTTGCCAACAGTTGGAACCAGAGAAAACTTTTAGGAGGCAGAGACAAATTTCTGGAACAGTTTCACTTACTAAGAGGTCGTAAGACTTAGCAGGCTCTTGTTTCCATGCAGATTGGTGCAGATGGTCACAACTCAGGAGTACGGCAGGCTGCTGGAATCCAGAATGTTAGCTGGAACTATGACCAGTCTGCTGTCGTCGCTACTCTGCATTTATCAGAGGTAAGATCCTGAGTCCACCATCTGGGGACCCCACTTCTCTTTAATAGGTACTAGGTACTTCTCACAGAAATTCTTTCTCTACTGTAGGCCACAGAAAACAACGTAGCTTGGCAGAGATTTCTTCCCTCTGGGCCCATTGCTCTGCTCCCGGTAAGAAGTCCTTCTGGCTAGTCTGCTTAAACATCTCCAGCCTTCCTCTTTTAAGACTTCACTTTCTTTCAGTCTTTTTTTTTTTGTAAGATTTTATTTTTCCTTTTTCTCCCCAAAGCCCTCCGGTACATAGTTGTATATTTTTAGTTGTGGGTCCTTCTAGTTGTGGCATGTGGGATGCCGCCTCAGCATGGCTTGATGAGCGGTGCCATGTCCGTGCCCGGGATCTGAACCAGCGAAACACTGGGCCACTGAAGCAGAACGCACGAACCCAACCACTTGGCCACGGGGCTGGCCCCTCCCTTTCACTCAGTCTTTTTCTGGTTTCAGGGGAATATGCTCAGGCTAGCTTTGTTTCCTCTTCTTATCTTCCTTTATGCTTGAGAGCTCCCAAGAACAGAAGTTTTAGTCCTTAGTATTGATGGTCTTCCTTTGACGCAGCTCTCAGACACCTTGAGTTCCTTGGTTTGGTCCACATCCCATGAGCACGCAGCAGAGCTGGTCAGCATGGATGAGGAAAAGTTTGTGGATGCCATTAACTCTGCCTTTGTGAGTATCGGCTTGTCCAGCTGATGATGTGTTGCAGGGTAGATAGAGAAAGGTGGTTTTGAGTAAAGAAGGGAATAACCAACCAGCTGTCCCTTTGTAACTGTAACGCTTGATCTGGATTACATGGAGGAGGGTGTTCAGGGAAATGCAGAACAGCAGAAATTAATAACTTGTGTGCTCTTCTGAGGGTTGTAGGCTGCTGTTAGGCTATCTGAAAACAGCTGCCTGGGTGGTAGTTACTTGGATAAGTAACTTTTTCTGAAGCTGTGATACTTGGATCATTTTGAACAGCTTGTCTAGGTTCCCAGTACCTGAACCTTTGCAGCCTGATTCATCACAGTGTTCGTGGGGAGAGGCTGAGCACATTTCAGCAGGGGGCGTAAGAGTAAGCTTTGTAAACAGACAAGGGGTCAGTACTGGTTTTACCTGTTAATATCCTGAAAAATGGAAATAGTATCACCAACCTCTCAGGGTTTAATAATAATAATTAGTAATAGTAATGAAAGTCTTTTAAAATGAGAGAATTTATGTAAAATGCTTGTAACATACCTAGTATATTAGAGATGCTCGACAAATGGTAATAATTATTCTGGAGTAGACACAACCTTTAGATAACGTGGGCACCCATATTTTTGGGCTTAAGTGCCACATTTATCTGAATTCACTAATAGTAATAATTGGTAACATTTGTTGAGTGCTTACTACGTGCTAGGTACAGGCGCTGAGTTCTGTGTGTATTTGTGTATTTAATTCAGTGACCCTTTGAGATAGGTACTATTATTAGGCCCATTAGAGAGAGGGGTAACTTACCCAAGGTCATACATCAAGTGGCAAAGCTGGATTCTGAAACCAGACTGGGCCTCGAGCCTGTGCTTTTAACCACCGAACTGCACAACCTTACTAATGACTTCACACTGGTTTACACTGAATTACTTGAGCTCCACTGCTCTGTAGTAGCAATAAGCATAAAAGGAACTGAACATACTGAAGTGGCTTCCAAGATAAATGTGAATGCTACCCCTCTCTGAGTCATTTAGCATATATTCCTGGCACAGGCCTTTGCAGCATATTCATTCAGCAACAGTTACAAGTGCCTTCTATGTAGAGGGCTCTGGAGATAGAGAGACAAATGAGACACAGTCCCTGCTTTCAGGAAGCTCGTAGTCAAGTGAGAGAGAAAGATAAATAAATGACAATTTCAGTACAGTGGTAGAAGTATGCATAGGATGCTATGGGAGCACAGCAGGGTTTGGAGGGAGGTTTACAAACAGAGGTGACAGCTTCTGGATGCTCTGAGATGTTATCCTGGTGAACTAGTAGTGGGAGAACATTCTAAGCAGAGGGGGATGTCAGAGGCAAGGAGATGTTGCAGAATGAGCTACACTGTGGTTGGCATATGGTTATTGAGGGTGGGGATCAATGAAAGGTGAAGTTCAGAGGTAGGCAGGGGCAGCTGGTGAGCAGTTTGATCCTAAAATCTGTGAGGAGTGATGGGAAGTTATGTTTTGCATTTGTTTGAGGGGCTTATCATTTGTGGTCCAGATCACTTTAAGCATGTTAGGTAGCATTATCCTTGGCTTTGGTTATAAAAAAGTTTTCCTTGTTGAATTTTTAATTCCCTGCTAGTCACTGATGAAATTTTACTTTGTTTGTTTTGTGGCTGATGCTGTTCAGTGGAGTGATGTTAACCACACGGACTTCATCGACTCAGCTGGCACCATGCTGCACTATGCGATTGCCTTTCTGAAGCCCACTAAGGTCTCAGCTCGCCAGCTGCCCCCAAGTGTAGCCAGGGTGGATGCCAAAAGCCGAGCACTATTTCCTCTTGGGTTGGGACATGCTGCTGAGTACGTCCGGCCTCGGCTGGCGCTCATTGGGTAAGATAATAAGAGAGCAGGGCTGCTCCCGTCTCACTCTGCTCCTGGAGGCCACACCTGAACTTTTCTTTATTCATAGGGATGCAGCCCACAGAGTCCATCCACTTGCAGGACAAGGGGTCAACATGGGCTTTGGGGATATCTCCAGCTTGGTCCACCACCTCAGTACTGCAGCCTTCAATGGGAAAGACTTAGGTAAGGATTCAGGTATCTTAAACAAGTATCCAGAAGTAATGTAGTTAGGGAAGATCAGGACCCCAAAATGGCTCTCAGTAGCCAGATGTGGTGGACATAAGTGTATCTGGTTTGCTAGGAAAGAAAAGCTCACTGTTGGATTAGGGATTTAACCTGTCCTCTTTCCTCCAGGCTCCATGAGCCACCTCACAGGTTATGAAACAGACAGACAGCGTCACAACACTGCTCTTCTGGCTGCTACTGATGTGCTAAAACGCCTCTACTCCACCAGTGCCACTCCACTTGTGCTGCTCAGGACTTGGGGCTTGCAGGCCACAAATGCAGTCTCTCCACTCAAAGTAAGAAGGCGCTCACGGCTCTCCAAGAATCTTGCTGAGGATTCACTTTGCCAATGACTGTTAAATTCTTTGAATTAATTTTCTTGCCTATAAAATTATGGTCTCTGTCTACCTTCCCCAGTGGTTATGAGCAAAGAGTCTTTGCTGGGCTTGTGGGTGCTCGGGCCCACAACTAAGCAGGACCTTTATATAAGGAAGGGCTTAAAGTAGTCAGTAGGGATTTTTTAAAGATAAAGATGTTTAAGCTACTTTTGCTGCTTGGCCAGCTTCTTTCCTGAGAAACTTCCCCTTAAAGACACTTTGGAGGAACTTTTGGGAGGTATCTATCTGGATCTTTTGCTAAGTTTTTGCTTTAATCACTTTGGATATTTTAAAGTATTTTCTTTACCTGCCCTCACACTTTAGTGTCAGAGTTTATCACTCACTTTGTTTCATTTTTCTCCAGGAACAGATTATGGCCTTTGCAAGCAAATGAATGCTCCCCTTCTGGAGATTATGTGGATGACAAAAGAACATCCTTTCCCAAGACCATCATATATTCTCAAGATTTAATTTAATTTAATAAATTTACTTAACCTTAGAATTTTCCAGTCTCTTTTTCTCCTCTGTTTAATGGGCCTGTGGACTCCGAAAATGAGTGATAATTTGCTATGAGGAGGACATATCAACCAAGTCAAGAAAAAAACCCAAAGGAAGACTCTTCTGATTTGGTTGAAAAGAGCTTTTTATTACTAAAACAAAAATCATTGAGGTGCTGTCTCATTCATTTTCACTTGTTAACAGTCCTTTCTAAAGAGATTTATACAATTGGCTTTTTTTATGCTGGTTGTAAATTTATACAATTGTGGGTTTTTTGATAAAGACAATTAGAAATATTTGATACATTTTTGTTAGAATTGCTATTTTAAGATTAACATTAGAATGCAAATTAAACAGATTGTTTTAACCTTTGTTATAGGTGCACTGGACTTTCTGAAAAGAAAACCACATCTTATTAATGCTAGTTATTACTTCCTCATTACAGCACCAGATTTCAATTTTATTTATGGTTCCTCTCTGGGACACCACTGTCTGTTCAGTAATAAAATGATAAATAATTTCATTGCACAGGTTTGAAGACCTCAGGAACTAGGTCAAAAGGGAAACTCTGATTAGCAGCAGAATTTCATATTTGGTGGCAGACAGGTGGCCAACTTGGGCATAGGGCACGGTGTTTTGCTGTGGGTTTTTGTAGAGCTACCTTCACAGTATCAGAGATGTCTCTTGAAGAGATTTGTTTTTTTTTTTAAAGATTTTATTTTTTCCTTTTTCTCCCCAAAGCCCCCCGGTACATAGTTGTATATTCTTAGTTGTGGGTCGTTCTAGTTGTGGCATGTGGGACGCTGCCTCAGCGTGGCTTGATGAGCGGTGCCATGTCCGCACCCAGGATCCGAAGTGGCGAAACCCTGGGCCGCTGACACGGAGTGCGCGAACTTAACCACTTGGCCACAGGGCCAGCTCTGGGAATAATTTTTGAAGGCATAAGAAGTTTGTTACCACAGGGGAGCTGTTCAGGCAAATGTGGAAATTTTATAAGGTACGAGAGTAAAAAAGTGACAATGTCACAAACCTTCCTGGAATCTCAGGAAAAATGTGCCCAGAATAAAAGATAGCAGTTACTGTGAAAAGCTATGTGACTGACTACTGGCAGAGTCAGAAAGGTCAGTGTAGGGAGAAATGGTCATCCTTCATCAAAAAATAGAAAGGCAACCCAGATAAGGAGAACATGGACTCTCCAAATGTATGCAATCACAACCAGGTAAGATAGGAAGAATTTTAAGGCACACCTTGCAAGGACCTCTATAACCCATAGAGGATGTTCTTCAGATGCTGATGGTAACAAACATCCACTATGTTCCAGGCCATGTCCTAAGTATTTGAAGTATATAAACACATTTACAGAAAGGTAACTTAACCAGCAATGTTTAGACTCTGTAGGACCCCTTAAGAGGCCCAGAAGGTACACTAAGGGGCAGAAAGGACATTATAGACAATATCATTTTTCCTAAGAAATATAAATTGTCACTTCAGATTGTTCTTAAAATGGATAAATTGGTTAATTTTCCAGATGTTCTTTTGATAAGATTATCAAAATACATAGAGATGAATTTCTGGAGTTATGCATATAATGCATCTACACAAGAGTTCTGAAGGTATTTGGGATGACCAAAGGAGTATGCTGAGCAACACATGGCCCCGGTTTATAAGAAAAGCTTCAGAGGCAAGCTGTGGTATAAAGACTTGGGACTCTTACCTCTCTGGACCCATCAAGCTGGAGGAGTCTTTAGTTAACACAGCTTATTACCTCTTGGGAAAACAAGAGGAGAGGAATACAAGAGGAAATGGTCTCTCCCTAATCATGGGAACAACATTTAGCGTATGATGATTGGTTCTAGCACCCTACTTTTCTGACAAAAGATGGTAAGAAGCCATGTGGTATATTAAAGAAGAGACCATAAAGGACTTGGGAGGAGTTTTCTTCAAAAGACTGAAAGGCTATGGAAGGAGAGAAGAGAGCAAAACTAAGACCAGTGAGAAGAAGCTGGATTGCAGCTCAATATAAGGAGGGGTTTTTTAACATCAGTGCAGTCCCCAAATGGAATGAGCTATCAGAAAACATGCCTAAATAGAAGCTGAATAATAACCAGTTAGAAATGTTATGGGAATTCTGCAATGAGTAGAAGATTGGATCATAGTGTTGGGCTGTTTCTAACTCTAAAGACTTTATTTCATTATGTATAACAATTTTTTTGAGGAAGACAATAGGTATAAAGGTGACCTTGTATAATAAAAGTCAGTGTGAAGACTCTGAAGAAATTCCACATTGAATTAAAAAAAAATCCAAAATTTGGGGATTGAGGATGTAGAAATTTGCCTAGTTACTTAAACATATCAGATGTTAAGTCTTTATTGATTCAATGGAATAACTGTAAAAAATAAGTTTCCCCAGGAACTGGTGTGAGGGCCAGGTATATTTAATATCTTTTGTGAGAAAGTTGAAAGAGAGAGTCTACTGTACAAGCTACAAGTTTGGGGAGGTACAAACTCTGCGGGAAAGGAGCTGGAGGTAAAGAGCCAAGGCAGAGGAGGCAGATGACAGGAAGATCTTTCAAATCCAAGAGACTCGAGTGGGCAGAGAGCAGCAGATGATGGTCATGTGGGAAAGTGCAAGATAATGAATTTTAGGGGAAATAATTCACAAAATCAAGAGCTCTGAGTATTCAAACTCAAAAAGAGAATCCACTTTTTATTTCTTAGACATACAAAGAAAACGAGTTTAGGATGACAAATTACTATAAACATTAGCCTGCTAGGAGGTACTGGCACTGAATACACATACATTCCTATAAGGTTAGACATGTTCATTAATCTCAGGATTGACTGATAAAAAGTTGATTAAAAAAAGGTGACATACAAGGCAGACACACCCTCCCAAAACACGTCCCTAGAGACTTGATGGCCTCCTTTCTTAAGACTGGGATCTGCCCAGTTACGGTTGCTTTCCATCCTGCTAAGATTTAGCATGGCTGTCTGCTGGCTGATTGGAGCTAGCACAAAGCAGGATCACACAACTTGAGATATGGTACTTTTTCTCCCCCTTAAATTATACATGAAAAGAGTGTACCTCCCCAAACTTGTAGCTTTCACAGTAGACTTTTTCAGGGGAGATGGGTGGAGGTAAGTGTGGGACAGGGCAGAATGTAGGAGGAACAAAAAAACCTGGTATTGATAGGGCATGGGATTGCAATCATTCAGCTTAGTTTAGCAGGTAAGAGGAAAATTAAAATGTTCAAAGGAATGAGGCACTCAAAAGGTTGAAATGAGAATTTTCTTTGGTTTCCAGGGACCTGTCCCTGGGCTCTCCAAGGTTAAGTTACAAAGCTGTTCCTTTTGGCTATCACACAAGGAATCTCAAAGATTTAGACTCTGGTGCCAGCTGTGCACACAGAATGGTTAGATAACAGTTCACATTAGATGTGTAAAATTAATTAAATCCAGATCTCTAGACTTAAGGGCAAAACCTGTCTACAAAAGCCCCTCACTCCTGATGAAACCAGCTGCTGGGCTTCAGTCTAGGCTGTCCCCAGACTAGCTCAGAACATGGCTGAGTCCTCTCTCCTTCTCCCTTTAAAAAGGTTGTTGGTGAATGCAGGCCTCAGAGGAAGGGCTTGGCCTCAGTTGGAGATGCCCAGAGACTGCAGCAGATGAAAGGTGGCCCCCAAGGCCCAGCCTGTCTCTATGTTGTTCACTTTCTTTGCAAGCTGTTGGGGAAGAGAAAAAAAAGTTCACATTTTCATTCAATTTTCAACTCTAACAAGCATGACATGGGCAGAGCATATCTGCAAAGATCATCCACAAAGCCAAACCAAGGCAAAACTGAGAGTAGCCAGTCTTGGAGGCTTTCCACTACCCCTCTCTGTAAGTTTCCCTCCCGCCATAGCCTATCACCCCTACACCTGCCAGTTGGATCCCTGTATCTTCTGGCCAGGAAGTGGTCCCACCCAAGCCTTCTACACAGGCTTCTAAACTCTTTCCCTAATCCTTAAACTAAATATAACAGGAGTTGGGAATAGATTTAGGGATAGGAAAAGAACATACTAAACTTCTCAATTCATACTTTATAAGCAACTGCATCTTCTTAAGCACTAATGTTAACCAACCAAGGCATTTAAGGCATTCTAGGCCAGGTTGTGCCTCAATTAGTTCAGTGACCTTGGGCAAAGTTTAGACCCAATTTCCTAACCACATAACAAAGGGATTAGATTAGTGTTTATCAAACTGTGTTTTTCACAATCCTAGGGGATCATGGAAAAGACTTCAAAGAAGGAAGAGAGGCCAAGTGGTGAAGGAGTTCCAGGCCCCCTATCTGCTTCCATCCGATAGCTCCACTTTTATCAGTTTACTGGCATTCTGCATAAGCTTTTGTTGAATAAAGATGCTACCGCCACCACACACATAAAAAGTTTGGAAACCAATGGATTGATTTTATTCTTTCCTTCTAGTACTAACTTCTTATGACACAATACTTATCTGTGTTGACCTGATGAATCTAGTCTAGTCACTGTGCCCAAAACTAGGAAGAATGGCATGTGAATCATTATCTTGAGGTTTAGTCTGAGACACCTGCGTCAAATTGGGAGTGTCCCCCCACACCAAATGCTCTTCCTGTGTCCTCAGGACTGGGCTGACAGTCTGGGGATACAGGTGCCGAAGTGAAGTGATCTCTGGGACAGGGGACTGTCCACTCCTGATTTAAATTCTGCTGCCATTGAAATCAGAAAGACTAAAAGGATGCCAACACTGGAAATAGCAGAAAATTGTCCTTAAATAACTTGGTTAATATTGATGCTTAATTAGAGGAAGTTGTTAACTTAGTATGTATTGAGGGCTTAGGATGACCTCTCTTATCTGTAAATCTATCCCCGATTGGTGTGAAATGCCTACGGAAATAGTGACACCAATATTAACAACTTACTATGTGCATTGCGCTTTAAATGCATTATCTCAATTTTCATAGCAGCCCTACGAAATAGGTACTCTAAGGATCCCTGTGTTTTGGATGAGGAACCTAAAAGTTAGAGAGGGGGAGTAAATCATCTAACGTCACAGAGCTAGTAAGCTTGCAGAATCAGAACTTGAACCCAGATCTGATGGCCAACAGAACCCGTGCTTTAAACACTACACTATACTGACTCTACTGGCAAGTAACTCTTCTGTGTTAGGCACTTTAAATGCTGATGTTCTTGGCAGATACAACACATTAAATCCAAATACTTTAGTAAAAATGAGTTTATGAAATCTGTATAACACAAGAAGTGGGGCAATGTAAACTCATCTGGAACTGAGGAAACAGGAAGGGGAAGTGTGGCACAAGGGAAGGTAGGGGGTGCTTCAAAGACAAAATACAGTCTACTTACTTGACCCCAAAGTTCAAAGTTGCCTTGTCCCATAGCTATATTTTTGTCACATCTCCTCTTATAGACTATATGCTATTTGAGAACAAAGATTACATCTTAATCATCTTTGTAACTATAATGTACAATAATTCAATTATGGTAGCGAAGACAAGAAAATAATGAAATGGATGATGTGTTTAGAATAGATAAATAAATTACTACAGATAAAGTTGTGCTTCCGTGTGCTGAAACAGATGGAAAGAGATAGGAAGATAAAGAGCGACCCAAGATTCAAGAGGCGTTAAACATACAAGGCACACATAAAATCTATATGACATACTACATATATGCAAGGCAGTCGATATTCATGAGGTCTTAAATCAGCCACTCATTGGTGACACTCTTCTGGTCCCTCATGTCCTCTGCCAAGTTAAACCATCTAAGGGGCTAATGAGTGAGCTAATGCTACCACCAGGGTACTTGCCTCTATGCCTCTTCAAATAGAGCAAGTTTGTGTGATGGCCCCAGGCACCTTCTGTCCTTATGCCCCCTTGATCAAATTTCAGCTCTAGTACTTGTAACCATACTATCAGTGGCAAAGAGAGGCAGAACAGACTAACTCAGGATTGAGGAAGTGTAGCACTTCCAACCTGCTTGCACCCTATCCTGTGTGTTCACCTATCCTATCTCTTTCCCCTTGCTTCTCACCCTGGGTTTTGAAATTGATTTAATAATAAACCATGTGACTTGGGCATCTTAATTTGGGCTGCGAGCCTTTCTGCTCTGTGACCTCTGGGATAGCTTGCCTGGTTATGTATTTAGAAGCTGCTGTTGCATCAAGGTAATTTCCCACATTCATGGTGCCTGGCACAGTGCCTTGTCCATAGCCTGAATGAAAATACCTCATAATTCTACCTAGAGCCACTCTGATTACTAAACAAGTTCTTAACTCTTTCTTCCCAACTCCAAATAAGAAGACTGTTATGCGACTTTGGTAACCTCGTTTTTACCTGTAAGATGGTGCTGTCTGCAAAGCCAAAGCCGTCCCTCAACAAGGCTGTGATGTAGCTGAGATCCATGCACAGGAAAGGACTGCCCGAGGTGAAGTTTTCCAAGTTATCACACACTGAAGGGGAGAGAGAGTTCAAGTTTACGGCCAGCTGAGAGGTGTATGATTTTCTCTAAACATAGACTTAGAATAAACAAAGCAGAAGTCTTCATTCTCCGTCTCCCAGATGTCTAGGAGTCTTAGCGGCTAGAACTGTGCACTAGCAGCTTCTGTAAGACTGCAGCTTCTTAAGAACTTGCACATTTCTGATGTTACATCTTATCTACTCAAATGTACATGGGCCCTAGTTTATTTGCTAAATTTCTATGACTTGGGGATCATTCAACTAAGCCCTTTAAATATTATTAATGATAAGGCCTAGAAGACAGGGCAAGTGTCTTTGGGGCCCTACTTTGGGGCCACTGGATAAGATCATTTATTTGTATTTTTGATGGACTCTCTCAAGGAAGCCTCTGTGACTATTGTCCCATATATTTTGGTGTTCAGTGTCTCATTAACTGATAGCACTATTTTAATTTAAAAAAAAAAAAGGAAGGAAGAAATGCAGAAGGAAGAAAAGGTTTTCACCATTTCCGGAGAGCCTCTTATATTCTCATATATTCTTTGCCACTTAATGCTTTTAGCTCTTGGCAAAGACAGGAAACCAGCCTTCTGAGAGGCTTTCTGCTGACTGGTGCTTTAGGTCACTTTAAGGTCACTGGAATTGGCAGGCACAGTCTCATGAGTCGCCTTCAAGGGCTGCCACTGACACTTACCTTCCCTTGCTTTTCTTTCAAAATCTTCAACTTTTAAAACACCCCCCTTTTCATAATCTGAAATGAAACAGAACAGTAGCTGATGTCAAAAGCCTTTAAGAAAACAAAGAAATTCATCCTAGTGATATTTATAATAATGAAAAACTGGAAATAAAATTTACAACATTAGAGAACTGGATAAACAAACATGACATATCCCTACAGTATAATTTAGGCAGTCTATTTTATTTACTTATTTATTTTCTTTCCTTTTTTTTGCTGAGCAAGATTCGCTCTGAGCTAACATCTGTTGCCAATCTTCTTTTTTTGCCTGAGGAAGATTAGCCCTGAGCTAACATCTGTGCCAATCCTCCTCTATTTTGTACGTGAGTTGCCACAACAGCATGGCTTGATGAGTGGTATAGGTCTGTGCCCAGGATCCAAACCCACAAAGCCGAGCTGCTGAAGCAAAGGGCACCAGACTTAACCACTATGCCATGGGGCCAGCCCCTATTTTATTTATTTATAATCTATTTTATGTTGTATATATTTAACCACAATAAAAAAAATTGATCCATTAAAAAACATATTAGAAAATAGAAAATTAATTCATATCTCAGGCCATGACACATCACATATATACATTCTCACAGCTAAACAAAAATCATTACTATTATAGTAAGGAAAAAGTTATAAAGGGAGAAGAGGAAACTTTTTGGGGTGGTGAATATGTTCGTTATCTTGAATCTGGTGATGGTTTCATGGGTGTATACATGTCAACACTTAGCAAATTGTACACTTTAAATATGTGCATTTTATGTTATGTCAATTATACCTCAATAAAAATGTTAAAAAATGGGGCTGGCCCTGTGGCCGAGTGGTTAAGTTCGCATGCTGCGCTTCGGCAGCCTGGGGTTTCACTGGTTCGGATCCTGGGCATGGACATGGCACCGCTCCTCAGGTCATGCTGAGGCAGCATCCCACATGCCACAACTAGAAGGACCCACAACTAAAATGTACAACTAGGTACTGGGGGGATTTGGGGAGAAAAAGCAAAAAAAAGATTGGCAACAGTTGTTAGCTCAGGTGCCAATCTTTTAAAAAAAAAAAGTTAAAAAAAATATTTCGTGTATATTTGTTTAGACATTCTTCCAGTTCCAAAAGATTCTAAATCATATTCACCTTTCCATTTGAGTGACTAGTGTCACTCAACAACCAGCACTGAAGAATAGCGTGATCAGCTCCAACAAAGCTTTTCAAATACTCCTTTTCTCCCTTTCCCTTCCCCAGCACAGCCTTGCCCAGTTTCCTCCTGGACTGACACCTCACCTAGAGTGAACTTACCAATCATGGCTGTGTCAACAGCTCGATCATAATAGTAAGAGAAAGCATAGAAGGAGCTTCTCTGGACCTCATCTGGCTGGTGAAGTTTTCCTTGGACCACCCTCAGCACTTCAGCATAGCAGGGCTCAAAGCCCATCTCTCCTGCCAGGGCAAAGGTGCATGGGGGCAAGGTGAGAAAAATGATAGGGAAAGGAACCACACTCAGAGGCAAGCTGCTGGAAGCAACAAAGAAACAAGGAAACAAGGAGGATCAAGGACAGCAGAGGCTGAGGCTCAGGACAAAGGGTTACAAACAAAGATGAGCAAACTTCTGCAGCCTCATCTCTCTGGAGGAAAGGTACCTGCTTCTCCATGGCAGCTCCCCGCCCACCTGTGTTCACCAAAAACAGCCGCAGCCCACCCCGAGCTGCTGCCTGGCATTATGTTTCATGGTATTTATATGAGGTATCCAGAAGGCTCATCTGCTTCTTTCACTGGAAAAATCAAGTTTTTACCTTGATTTTAAGGTGTATGCCTTTTATAATACGTAAGCTGAATTATTCTTCCTATCACCCCATTTTAAGTTTTACTGTAGTTTAAATAGCTAAACATTAACTGAACCTGAAACAGAGTTTCACCCTGCTGAGGGGAGAAACCCTTAAAGGATTAGACCCAGGGTAAGACAGGTTTCTAATGGATCCACAACACTTGGCCAGGAAAGGAGCAGGATGCAGGGTGACAGCTGCCTTGTTCACTGTCACTTCACATTATTCCTTGGAGGCATACCAAGATCTATTTGGAATGAGTCCCTGCAACATGACAAGCTTCTCCTGAGCTCTGCAAAAAGCTTCCCATGGGACTTTTCCTGTGAGTAATTTCAACTAGTGAAAAAACATCACTCGCCTTCTTGGTTGCCACCATACTGGTATTTCACACCCCCAAAGATCCACTCTGCTTCCAACCATCTCGGTAGACAGGCACTTCGGAAAGTGTGTCCGTCAATCCCTGAAAGAAACCAGGCCACAAAATAAGAGGCAAGGATGTGAGAGAGAGAGAGGGGAAGGCAAACGAGAAGCCAGTAAGGCTGAAAAGAATTGCCAAGGTGGCTGGGCCTTAAAATTGTATGAAATTAGTTCCACGACTGCATCCTATGACAGAAATTCTGAACTCAGGGTTCCTTGATGGGCTTTGTGCGGTTGGTGAACCCCCTGAAACTACAGGCAAATTTTTGTGCATAGATGCGTTTGGTGGAGGGGTCTATGGCTTTCATCACATCTCAAAGAAATCCCAAAGCTACAATGGAATAAGTTCCCTCCTTTGTCAAAAAAGGAAAAAAATACTGTTCTCTTTTCTCATTGGTTGTCGTGAGGCTTAAATGAAGTACATTTGAAGATGTTTTGTAAACTCTGAAATGCTATACAATCATCACCACAATAAACGCTTACTGTGAGCCAGGCAATGTACAAAGTGCACTAAATACAAAATCCCATTTAAGGTGAGGAAAGGGGCACAGAAAGGTTAGCTAACTTGCCCCAAATCACAAAACGGACTAAACCCAGTTCTGCCTGACCCCAAAAGCTGAGCTATTAATCCCTCTACCACCAGTGAAGAGATGACTGAGTTGCTCAGTTATCCCACCTTGCAAGTGCTCTCCTTCACCTGTGCTGCTTCCTGCACCTCCCATGTAAACTAAGGGCTTGAGCAAGCTCCTGCCAAATTTACTCTTTGAGCCCTGAATTTCTGCCGACACTTCAGCCTCCTGGCCACAGGCTGTTCTCCCTGTATTAACAGATCTCATTCTAGAAATGGCTAATAATGTATACAAAACTAGAACGCATACAGTAGAAAAGGAATTTGCTATTATTATGTATACCACATATGCTTCCTAATTGAGCATAACCCTTTCCTCCACAGAATCACTACCAAGGAAAGGAAAAGGCAAGCTGAGTGTTGGTGCCACTCTCACCATACCCCAACCAACACAGGTACCCAGACGAACCTTCCATCTCCAGGGCTCCCAGGGTTGCTAGTCTTGCAGCTTTCAATCCAAATCCCAAGTAACTGTAAAATACAGGATTGACTAATTTCATGCTGGTCCCCAAGTTCTCCAGCCTAAAGCCACATCTTTCAAAAGTAACATGGTTTCTCTGTCTCTCTCTGGTGGGAGGAAAACCTTGTTCTCTGTGACCTATTCATCTTGTATGGACAAGCGGTGATTTCCGCACAGTTCAGATCAAGGCCATGCAGTAAGAACTTTCCACAGCTATGATTTAAAGGCCAGAGACAGGGACACTTCCTAGGCTTCCACCTTGGGAGCCATCCCCAGAAAAGCTCTCGTTATCTTAGCTCCCGACCCCACTGTGATGAAATCCAAGGCTGGATTTTGAACAGCTGAAGGCAAGCTCAAGAGTTAGCACAGAGCTGTGGCTCAAACTTCTCTGAGTGTCCTCTCTCTAGAGAAAACTTTTGACTCTAAATTACACTTTTGAGGCCAAGATTGGAGAAACCTCTCGGGTCCTTGAGCTTTGGTAAGTGGCTTGGGTTTCAGTTATTAGGCCTTCAGGGATTGGCAAAGACTTTGTAAGGCTGGCCAGATGCAATAATAGATAGGAAAACATTTTGATAGTTGGCAGAATCATACAACGTAAAACATTATTATTCCTCCCTGTCCCCCGCCTCACCTATGTGTATAGAGCTTATAAGTGCTGTTAAACATCTCAAAAGAAGTAAGGTAGCCCCTAGGGGTTTGCTCCAGGGTTTCCTGCAAATCAGAAAAAGCAAAAAAACTATTCAGGATCTGCAATTAACTGAAGATGTTATCACCACCATCCCTGTCCCTCCCCTGGACTGTCAACAGTGAAGGGGCATGGGGAAATACACCCAGTCATTAATTTACTCTATTCAGCCTATTCATGGTGGAGCTGCTGTCTGAAAATGGGGCACCACTTTCTTGGCACCATGATATATCTGCTAAATGGGTTGCCAACCAGACCTTCGTATAAATGACTCACCTCAAACCGAGGCAGGAATGTGATTTGGGTCGAGGCCCCACCCAGGTCCAGGATCCCCACAGTCTCCTGGCTGTGGCTATGCAGCTGACCTGTGAATGAGAGTCAGCTCTGGACATCTTCTGCTTCCTGGACAGCCCAACACTCCTCTGTCTGCCACTTCTCCCCTGTTCTTGTCGTATATCTGAGTATATCCGAGGAATTCCATAAATACTCCACTGCTTCCCAGCCCCAAGGACTGAAGGCAAATACTAACCTGGACAGACTCTTGCTGCAGCTGAGGCCTTGAAGGCAGGTTCTAAACATTAACTTCCTGTCTTTCCTTTCCCCCCCTTTTTTTTTAAAAAAAAAAAGAAGGAACAACACAGGAAAAAAGAAAGGGATTTTTGCTCTCTGACCACGTGTGAAACCCAGTTAAGGTCTAAAGATAAACTTGAGAATATATTACCTGTCAGAAAATTCACGGTAACCCAAGCTAATATGCCTAAAAAAGAGAGAAAGACAAGGATTACGCCCAGAGCACCTTTTCCCCCTCTTTCCTGGCCCCATCTTCTCTCCAAATTTCATGTCTAAAGTACCCATTTTCCTTCTCCCGGCCCTTCCATTTCCTGCTATCCCCTTCCTTTTGCTTATTTGTTTCTTCTTACTTAGTTCCTTTTTATTCAGCACCCCCATTCCTGTTCCCAGTTCCTTTAATCAAATCTTTTATTAACCCTGGCCCTCTCCCCTTAAAACATATATATATCAACACCTCTCCCACCTTCATAGGATCCGTCCATGATGCTAACACTGTCATCTGGTACCAGGAAAGGTGACTTCTTGAAGATCTCTCTTACCTAGAGAAAAAGGAAAAATATCTGGATTCCCTAAGGCAATAAAACAGATTTCCATATTTTTGCTGCATCCTATAAGGCTTAGAAAATTGCTCTCTTCATTTTCCCTAGATAAAATTTTAGCAGAACTCATTACTTTTCCTTAAGAAACTAGAGAACGAACTAGGCAAGCCATTGGTTTCTTGTAAAAACAAAAACACAAGCGTTCCTTAGACTTTAAATCTCAACCAAACCATCTAAATTTATAGGTGAACTGGACCTAGGAAACAGCATTAGACCCTGCCAGTTCAAATCAAGATCCTGTCATGTTGTTTTTAAAACACCTGATTAATTCTACCTGGACACACACTGGAACCTAGGAGGACCATTTCCCAATCCATTTCTTAGATGAGCAGATAAACTCCAAGAGTAGAGAAGAGTTGGGCCCGAGTGGCTCCTGAGGCTATAGGAAAGTTTCTGCTGCTCTCTCATGTTTTATTAGCCTGGAATAGTCATCCTACAAATGTCTTGTATAGCTTGCTTCTTCATTCCCCTCATATCTCTGATCAATGAGGTCTTCTCTGACCACCCTATTTAAAATAGCATCTTGCCCACACCCACACCAGCATTCCCTAGCTGCTTTACCCTGCTTTTTTTTCTCCATAGCTTGTACAGTACCTGACATACTTTGTATTGACTTGTTTAGTTGTTTATTTTCTGTCTTCTTGCAACTAGAATGTAAGCTCCACGAGGGCAGGGACTATTTGTCTTTTTTGTTCCCTGCTCTAAATCTCCAGTAACTTCAGTGCCCAGAACATAGTAAGCATTCATATGCTGAATAAAAAAGTGAATAAATTAATGAAGAATTGGGATTCGGATTCTCAAGTAGACATGCCAGGCAGCTTGTCCTTGGATAAGGACTTCAGACCTCTGTGCTGACAGTCAAAGGAATGTAGATTTAGAGGACTGGATTAGCACACTTGTAATACAGAATCCTTTTCTGCTGTGATTTTTGTTGTAATGAGATTCTGCCTATAAATATTCTTCACAATATGTAATTTAAATCTTATTAGTTTAAATGTTTTTTGCAAAATAAAAACTCTCTGTACCTAAATTTTTTATCTGAATAAGAAGAAAGTTGAAACAGATGATCTTTAAAAATCTTTCACACTTAAAATTCCATGAGTCTTCTCAAAAACTTTATGCTGAGAGAAAAAAGTCAGAGACACAAAAGAATATAAACTGTATGATTCCATTTATATGAAATGTAAGAACAAGCAAAACTAATCTAGAGTGACAGAAAGCAGATCAGTGGTTGCCTGGTTTCAGGGGAGGGAGAAACTGACTGCAGAGGAGCGCAAGGACACTTCTATGTTTGTCAAAACTCATATAACTGTGCACGTAAAATTTATTCATTTTATTTTATGTAACTTATATCTCGATAAAGCTGATTTAAAATAATTTCTATGATACTGCTTTAACAAGTTAGGAGAATTAAGAATATCATGGACAGGAAATACTTCTAAGCTTTTTAGGAAAAGCTCTATAAATTCAAGAGTAACATTTAAAATGTAAGTAACTGGCTACAACAGGAGCCCAGAGTTACCATAGTGCTTCAGCAATCCTAAAGGTAGCAGTCACACTGCAAAGAGCTAAAAACCCACACAGAAAATATTCATACAAGGAAAAAGAATTATCCAAGACGCAGAAGATTTCAAAGGTTACCTCAAAGAGCAGAGCCTGGGCTTTCTGTTCTGGCAGTAAGCGCAGTCCTGCTGTTGCCTTGAGGACCACTGGGGTCCTTTTCCAGTGACTTCGGGGGATTGAGTCTTTGGCCATCTCTAAGAGTCCTTGGACAGTCTCAGCACCCTTCAAAAGAGATGATCTCCTCATCCAGTGAACAGTCCATTTAGTGGCACTTGTCTATTCCCTCAACATGCTCTGGGGGAGTAATAACAGTGAGGTAGCAGAGGGCTCCAACCCCTCTCTTCTCTGTAGGAGCAAAAACCTAGAGAAGTGGGCTTCCTTGAAGGAGAATCCCTTTTATTTTGAGTAAGTCATAATAAAAATGATTCTATTATCGTGTGGTCATTTTAATTGATCATTATTTTGTGTCTCATAAATTAGCTTCAGGCCAGAAAGTTGGGTACAGTAAAGGAAACACAGGATTTTGAGTTAGAAGACTTGCTTGCCAGCCCTGTGGCCTAACACAGAGGCTTCCTGGGGCTTGGCTCCTCAGTTCTGAGTTGGGAGAAACATCTCATACCACAACAAAACTGTTGTGCATTAGATGAGGCAGACTGTGTGTAGCTGCCATACAAATGCTAGCTGTGGCTGTTATTATGCTACACTTTTTATGATCTCCATAAGGACAGACGATGTCAGATTTATTTTTGTATCACCAGCACCTACATGCATGGTACACTACATGCTCAATTTATGATAAATTAAAAACCATTATTTTAAATCCACTGTTTCTCTGCGTGAACATCTATTCTGATAACATGCTGCCCCTTAATCATTATAATTATTAGCAACTACAACACAATTTTCTTCTCTAAATGTCAAATCATGTTCTAATAATGTAATGTTTTCAACAGCTCCTAATTTTCTAGTACATTTGCCATTTCACAACAGTGAGCTAAAAAAATAAACATTCTCTCAGTTCTTCAAGTCCAAAGCCATTCTTAACATCAGGTTTTCCTTTGGTTAATGATTCTGCTTGTAATACCGAACAATACCTTTACATCTGCTACCAAAGTTCAACACTTGCCTTATTCTATTTCATTTCAGCATGGCCTCTGACATACTGAGTGTAGCACATTGTGAGTGCTCAAATGTGAAAGACAGTTATGACAAAACTCTTCCTTCATCCTCTACTACCAAAGATCTTTGTCATCCTGGATTCTTGCCTAATTTCTAGAGTATAGGCATAGTTCTGTCCTATACCAGGGCACTCTGAAATGGAGATCATTGGGTCTATATTCCCTCAATTGCCATGTTTATATCTCATACCTTATAGAACTTCATGTCTATCTTCTGCATCTACATTAATCAATGCAGTTGATGGCTTCAACTCAAAATCTTAAACAGTATATACAAAAGGAACAATCTCTTAAAAGATGATGTCATCCCTGCATGCACAATCTATTCTAGCCTCCTGCCACCTAAACCCTAGTGAGCTCGGGGTGTACAATTACTGTTACCCAGGAGATTAGCTGAGGACAGAAAACTGATCTCACACGTGACCTCAATATTAGTTGTGAACAGCATGAGATATTTAACAGCAGCGATGTGGTACAACTATCAAGGCATTGAGAATCTAAACATCTAATTAAAAGAAACTCACCTGCTTAGGTTGGTCTACAAAAGCAGAAAGGCCTGGCTTCACAGACTCAAAAATTTCCCCTTCCAGAATTGGAAGCTGTCCTATTTTGTCCACGGAACAAAACAGAAGAGAGACGGCTGATTACCAAAAGTTAGGCTGTTTCTGATACTGGGCTCTGTATGATATGACCAACTAGATTAACCTGCCACCCCCCAGAGTAATCCCACTTGTGAGGAATGGCTTGCAGGAGTATTGGGTAGTGGGAGAGAGGACGACAGGCAATCCTTGAGACTTGCTCTGCCCTTTCTCTGGTGGACACATAGCTCCTACTCCTTTTCTTGGAATCTATATGTAACTTGAGGATAGAACACTGGAAATTCTGAGAAAGTTAATCTTCATCCCATTCTCTATGGATGGTAGTGATCCTTCTCTCAAGACCACTCCCAATATTCTCAATATTCTGCACCCTGGATTATCAACCTCCTTTAGAGAAAAGGAAAGACAAATTACAGCTATATTTCTTGGACACATATATTTCAGATCTCTATTAATTTCACACTGAATTAAACCATATGTGTTCAATTATAGTCCAAAATGTTGTCTGAAGAAAGACATTCAGTAGCCATAAAATTCTGTAATTCACATCACACACTGTCCGCACATTTGTTTCTGGGAAGAGATGCTAAAGTGTAGATTTATAGATTGTGGTGAGGGTACCATTGCACCTACCTGGTATTTTCTGCACAAAGGTGTAAACATGAATCCGCGTTCCAGTGCTCCCTGCATCAAACATGATTCCATACAAAGTGCTGGCACTGACATTGAGGGGGCACATGGAAGACAGGAAAACACCCTCAAACCAAGTCTGCTGGTCTCTGTGGAAGACAGTGCTGCAAACACAGGATGCCACTAGCATAAAAAAGGCTGCCCCCGAGGAAGTGGCCATTCTCCTTCCAAGATGTGGTGAGTCTAGACTTTTATTGCAGAAGGAGTGCTGCTCACACACCTGCAGTGGCTTATAGGACAAAGGACAAAGACACATAAGGTTAGACGAACTGGCCTTTTTGTTTACACTTGTAAAAGAAGAAACATTCATTATTGAAATCCCACCCCTTTCCCCAAGGTGCTCTTTCTCTATTTCTAATAACTAGCACAACAAGCTAGACCAGGGTGACATATGCTCTTAGCACCTTTTTGAAGGGTATCTGGTTGCAAAAGAAATTGGGATTTAAGATATATTTTCCCATGTTCTGTTTTGTTTTTTTTTTAAAGACTGGCCCTGAGCTAACATCTGTTGCCAATCTTTTTTTCCCCTTCTTCTTCTCCCCAAAGCCCCCCAGTACACAGTTGTAGGTCCTTCTAGTTTTACCATGTGGGACACCGCCTCAGCACAGTTTGATGAGCGGTGCTAGGTCTGCGTAAGGATCCCGACCAGCAAAACCCTGGGCCACAGAAGCGGAGCATGGAACTTAACCACTCAGCCACAGGGCCGGCCCCTCCCATGTTCTGCTTTTAATTGTTCTGCTCTCATTTACTCAAAGGCTCTCTCTGCCACTCTGCTCCTATTGCTGAGTCTAGTTTTCTTCTTTCCATTTTGTCTTTAGGTCATACACTAACTAACCCTCCCTCCTTCTTTCCCTCTCTTCTTTTTGATTGATATGATAAGAGGCTTCAATTTCTGAATTAAAGTTATAAAGTTACAAAGAAGTTATAAAGTCCCTAGCATTGGGGTATTCACAGCCTTCAAAAATCAGGCCATCAGAGAGCCACCTGTCCAGGCCAACAATATTGCCAACGCCTTGCACATACAACTACATTTTAAGAAAATAAGACAACTTAATTTAAAAATACTTAAATAAACCATTATGGTTTTTAAAACATCCTTTGCAGGTTTCACATCATGTTATTCCCATTAGAACCTAGGGCAAATGGGCAAGTTAAGACAGAAAGGTTCAATGACTTGCTGAAAGTCATAAAGCAAGTCAGCGGTGAAATCTTGATCAGAAATCAGTCTTCACGCTTGCCAAGCTTTCTTTTTCCCTGATTCCAAAATGCCTCCCTTACAGCAAGTTACTGCCTGTAGTTCTTAACGTGTCCTTAGCAAAGAAATAACTTAGCACTAGCGCTCAGCATTGTTTGTTTTGAATGTGTATATTATGGTAGGCTAGATACAAATGCTGATGCTGAAAACCTCAAGGAAGGTTACATGGAAAAATGTCTCCTGGATAGGCTACATTTTCTCTGCACTAGGCTATATTTTCCCCTGGTCTTAATGAAGAATGCCCTATCTATCCTCTAACATTTTTTTTTTAAGATTTTATTTTTATCCTTTTTCTCCCCAAAGCCCCCCGGTACATAGTTGTATATTCTTCGTTGTGGGTCCTTCTAGTTGTGGCATGTGGGATGCTGCTTCAGCGTGGCTCGACGAGCAGTGCCATGTCCGCGCCCAGGATTCGAACCAACGAAACACTGGGCCGCCTGCAGCAGAGCGCACGAACTTAACCACTCGGCCATGGGGCCAGCCCCCTATCCTCTAACATTTAATGATTCCTTAATTGCCCCTATGTACTTCGCTCCAAACATTTTTAGGGCTTCTGATCCAGCTTTCATCTCTGCAGTCTCCTTGGGTAAGTCATAGTTACTGGTTAAACAAGATCTAATTCCAAAGTCCCCGTATCCTGGTCCCCTTATCTCTAACAGAATACTTGGTATATTTGGAGCACAGATGGAGGGTTCTCAATCATTCTCAAGTCTGTTATCTCCTGGGGTTCATGTTAACAAAATGCCTCTCTCCCCATAGATGACACTTACATAAAATATAGCAAATTGAAGTTAATTGCACTTGAAATTTAAAACTATTTAAAATATAGAGATGTTCTGAGGTACTACAAGGGCAGAGTTAGAATTATGAGTTTGAATGCTATTCAAGGCTGAACTTGAATCCCGTAGTTAAGAATGAGTGATACTGGCTGAGAAAGGAAAACTTTTGGAATCTCTAACGAATGAAACTTCATCCTAGGAAATCAACCACCGTAACAGGGCAGCTGCCTGGCCAGATTCAAAGTCACATCTTAAATCCGCTCCCTTTGGCTGATTCTTCTTTTACAGCAAACAGGCTGGTCATGGAGATCAATCCAAATAACTGAAAACAAAAACAGCCTTTTCAGATTCTCTGAGTATTTTTTTTTTTTTTTGAGGAAGATTAGCCCTGAGCTAACTACTGCCAATCCTCCTCTTTTTGCTGAGGAAGACTGGCCCTGAGCTTCCATGCCCATCCTCCTCTACTTTATACATGGGACGCCTACCACAGCATGGCTTTTGCCAAGCGGTGCCACGTCCGCACCCAGGATCCGAACCAGCGAACCCTGGGCCACGGAGAAGCGGAACGTGTGCAGTTAACCACTGTGCCACCGGGCCGGCCCCCAGATTCTCTGAGTATTAATGGACCCTTGCCTTGTCCAGAGCTCAAACCATATTCAACACTTGGCTCCTCTACTCCCCTGGGAAGTGCATTTAGAGGCTCTCCAGTCACCAGCCTTCCCTCATCTCTGTGACTGACTCCAGCTCCACAGCAGCTTCCTCAGGGCTCATATTTTCTCTATTATTTTCTCATTATTGCAGTTTCTGAAAAACCTCTCCAGCTTCTATTTCCATTAAACAAACATTTGTTTTTCTTCCAAAAGAGATTTCAAGGGAAAAAAATGCATACTAGTATGTATCCGTTTCCATGGAGTGGAAACTGCTGAGTCATACCAGGTGTTCAGTGTAAAACTAAACAGTAGATTTTAGAGAAAGCAAAGAAGGAACACAAAATGCTCCTTTCTGCTCTCACCCTCTACCTTCTAACACCACTTCCAAGCTCATTTTTCTTTAAGATTAGCTACTTTAAGAATGGTATTAGAACGGCCTACAATGCAGAGTATGTAGAATGGTGTCCTATTTTACATGACGCCAGCCTGCATAGCTTGCTCATTCACTGTTAGTCTTTGCTCAAATGTCACCTTCTGAGACCTTCCTTGTCCACTCTATTTAAAATTGCAACCCACCTGGCCACATGCACCTACCTTCCTTCCCTGCTTATTTTTCTCCATAGCACTTTTCACCTTCTAATACACTATGTAATTTACTACTTTTGTGGGGTTTTTTCATACTTCCTGCTCCCCCTCCCCCGTGTGAGATATACATGGGCAAGAATTTTTGTCTGTTTTTTTTTTTTGAAATGTGCATAATTTTTTTTTTTTAAGATTTAATTTTTTCCTTTTTCTCCCCAAAGCCCCCCGGTACATAGTTGTGTATTCTTCGTTGTGGGTTCTTCTAGTTGTGGCACGTGGGACGCCGCCTCAGCGTGGTCTGACGAGCAGTGCCATGTCCGCGCCCAGGATTCGAACCAACGAAACACTGGGCTGCCTGCAGCGGAGCGCGCGAACTTAACCACTCGGCCATGGGGCCAGCCCCAGAGTTTTTGTCTGTTTTGTTCACTGATGTGTACCTGGTGCTGGAACAGTGCTAGCATGTAGTACATGTTGAATAAATACCCTGAACGGATGAACTGTGATCCAGTAACTGAAGCACTGGATCTCACCCATTTAACAAGAATAGCTGACTTCTTTCCAAAAGGAGATTAATTACCTATCCACTGAAAGATCACAATTTCAAACTTCCAAGGAAGGACTGTTTCTCCAAATGTGCCAATAAAAGCTGTATATGCTACTTCAAAGAACATATAGTCAAGCTTACTTTCTATAGACCAGGAAGCATACATCAGTGTACTATTTAAACCCACTCCTTTCAGAATCGATCTTCTCAATATCTCTTGCTCACTATCTCCTATTAAACCCCAACAAAAACCCCTCTTCAATTCTCCTGAGACTTTGGTGCCAGCCAGTGTTTGTCATATGGTCATCTCCTTCCAACATCTTTTCAGTATTATCTTTGTCTCTGTAGTAAACACTAATCCTCCCCACTCAGCTTTCCCAGAGCTTCACACTCTGGATCTCCTTCTTCCACGTCACCCAGAGCCTAAGAGACCACAATCCCACAGGACCCGGGCCCCATCTAGGTGCTCACCTGCTTACGTCTGCCCGTTCCCCATGAATCCCTGCTTTCACTGTTGGTTGCCTTTTGCTCTTTGCTCTTATTTCAGCCTTTGTGAATCAAGTTGGCTTCACAAACCACATTCACCTTTGTGCCAGTTTGCAACCAACTGCCTGGCATTTTGCTAACTCACTCCCTTCTTTATCCTTCACTCCTCCCTTATCCACCTTTTTTCTGGGTACATGATTGTCTGGTTCATCTACTTTTATGACAGTTAAGTGCCAACTAGTAGAATTATTGGTTATAGGGCAGAAGTTGCTCAGGAACTGAATTGTGTACTTTTTACACAAGAGATTAACTCCCTACTAATTCATGTTTTTACAACATTACCCCAATAGTAGAGAAGTTAATAGTAGTCCTCGATAGCTTCCATTCTTGAGATGAATTTAGAAAGCAGGGCATTGAATTTTCTAATCAATAAGCATTTACTGAGTGTCTAATATATATCAGAGACAAAAGAGGAATCAGATATAAGCCCAGATCTTGGGGAGACTTCAGCTTACTAGAAGAAACAGATAAGTAACCAACAGCTATAAGGTAAAGTGGTAAGTTCTCTGACAGAAATATGCACAAGGTGTTACAGGAATGGACATAAAGGGCAAGTAACTCATCTTAGAAGGGATGGGGTGGGAAGTGGGGAGGAGTCTCCTTAAGGGATGAAAGGCCTAAGCTGGGTCCTGAATCAGAGGTAGGAATTAACTTGGTGCAGTGACATGAGGGGAATTCTGAGAACTTTAAGCATTAAGAGTTCAGTATAGCTGCAATATAGAGGTGTACCAGAATCAAGAGGGGAGGTATGAGAAAGGATGATTTTGGAAGCATTGAATCGGATTTCAAAAGGAGTGAACTTGTTTTCCTTATACACTTGCATGCTGACACCTGTTATTTAAGTCTTTCTATTCCCTCCCTAAGCAAATAACAGTATTGACTAACTTGGATAAAATGACACAGCATTTCTCAACAGTGGAAAATAATGGAATAGGATAGGTGAGTAGAAAGGTCCATTAGAAGGTCTGAACACAGGGAAATGTAAAAGCTCCCAGTGCCAATTCTTCTGAGTTCCACAGCAAAGCTAGCTTTAACAAAGTTAAAAATTAAAGACAAAGTAAGTTTAAAATGTAACTAGAATGAAATTTTTAAACAATAATATGAACTATGGGAATGGATTAGCCAAGCCACTCAGAGCGTAAGCTAGTCAAGCAAAGCAAAACTGAGGTGGGTCTAACAAGGTAAGTCTGGGACAGATTTCAGCACAGTGAGCTCTGCCTCATTTGGAGATATAACTTGGTACCTACATATCCAATACCAAGGGCCACCTGGAACACCCTGCTATCTGAAGGGTGTCTAAGATCAGGGTACATGATTCATATCTCTTGTATTTCCAAAGCCAAGTAGTGCGCCTGGAACATGTTAGAAGTCAGTAAATGTGTCCTGAATGGACTTGGTGCAATTGCGCTAATGGTATCTGCAGACAGGAGCACTGGGGCAGGGAGCACCCCCTCCCCAATGTCTTACTATGGCTATGTATCACATCCCAACTCCCCGTTTCCCTCTAAACCAGTCCATGGATAGAGGTGCTATTCCAGGAAGCCTATTTATTCACATATTAATTCATTCATTTAGCTATTCCAGAAATTATCAGTTGCCTACTGCTACTTAACGAGTATAGAATGCAAAGATGAATCATCTTAGACCTGCCTTTTAAGAGATTATAGCAAACAGGAAAAAAAAATACACGTCCATTAATTACCTCTGTAAAGTTAAAATCTGACAAGTAGCACAGTTACCATGCTCTGAGACTTCAAAGCAGAGAGGTTACTTTTAGCTGGGATGATCAGAGGTGGCTTTGCGGAGGGTCCTAAGGAGGGGCATTAGAACAGGAGAGGAGTGCTTTTCAGGAAAAAGAAATATGAATCAACACATGGATGTAGAAAAGGGATTGGGGCTCCTGGGGAATAGTGAACAGATCGGTTTGACTAACAGCAGTAGGAAATCAAGATGAAAGCCAAATCAAGGTCAAACAGGAGAGCACAGCAAACACTCAGCTAAGGAGTTTAGACTTTACTCTGCGGGCAATAGGAAGCCAATAAAGACTCTGAGCAAGGGAGTGTCACAAACACGAGTTGGCAGTTACATGTAGGAAGGATTGGAGCAGGGAGCCTTCACAGGCTCCACCCAATTGTCTAATTCTACAAACATTCACTGATTCAGCCTAAGTACTAGGTGCCAGAGAATTAAAGGTAAGTTAACAGACCTTTTTATTCAAGGTGCTAAGAGTCTGGCAGAGGTGACAGACATATATACAAATAACCACACCTTTTCAAGTTAATCATAAAACACTAAAAGACCCCAAGGCCCTGAAAGACTAATTCTACCTAGAGGATTAGGAAAGGCATCATGAGATGACATTTGAACTGATCATGAAAACTGAATAGAAGTTACTATATAAATAATAGAGATATTGGATGAAGACCAGAGGCACTGTAAAAAGATGAAAACAGACAGTAGGTAAATTATGGATAGTTTGATTTCATTTTTAAATTTCCCCAAGACTTTTTGTCATATGGATTTGAGAAACAAAAAGAAAACAAAAAATAGAAGAGCGTAGAGGAGGAGAGTATAGAAGAGAAGGGTTAGCATTTAATGCAGAGGAAAGACTGGCCAGAGGAACACAATCTCGTGTAATAATAAAAATAGCAGCTAATATTTACTGAGATCTTAATACTTGCCAAGCACTATGTTAAGTGTTTTACACGGATTATCTCATTTAATCTGACAATATCACTCTGTGAGGTAGGTCCTGTTAAGATCCCTATTCTATAAACGAGAAAACTGAGGCTTAAGAAACTGAGTCATTTAAGACCAAAGTGAAAAGAGCCAGAAATCAAACCCAGCTGGTCTAATTCCAGAGCCCACAGTTTTAACCAGTAGGTCACCCAGGAAGGGTCATCTGGTATGGCTCTAGGGAAAGACGGACATTGGAGTAGGGAGGAGAGTGTAGAACAGAAAGGTCAGATGAACCTGGAAAGGTAAACTGGCATCAGGATGTGAAAGTCTTCCTATACACACCCAACAGCTTTTACCCTCACTCCCCTAGAGTCTGTTTTAACAAGCAACCAAAGCCATCCTTTTAATACAAGGTAGAGCATGTCTCTCCTCTGTGCCAAATCCAGCAGTGGCTTCCCATTTCCCTCAGGGTAGCAAGGTCCCAGTAACAGCCTCCATGGGTCCATTTGCTCTGCCTCCCTGCCCCAGTACCTCTCCACCCTCATTTACCAAGTTTTCACCTTATTCCTCCCACACTGACCTCTGTGCTTATATGTCACACTTGCTCCTGCCTTAGGGCCTTTGCTCTAGCTGTCCCCACTATCTGGAACAATCTTTTCCCATACATCCACTTGATAAATCCCTGCAACTCCTTCAAATCATTGTCAAATGCCACTTTCTCAGTGAGGCCTCTAGTACTGTAACCCTCCTCTCTCTTGTGCCCTCTACCTCCACCTGCTTTCTCAGTCCCCATTACTCTGACCTTTTTCTTTTTTCTGTACCACTTATCACTTTCTAACACACTAGACAGCTTATTTATTATGCTTATTATGTCTGTTCCTCTGATAGAATATAAGCTCCTTAAGAGCAGGAATCATTTTTTGTTTACTGAGGCAGCCCAAGCACCTAGAAAAGTGTCCAAGAAGGTGCTCAATAGAAAGTGACAATAGGGGCCCAGCCTGGTGGCACAGCAGTTAAGTTTGCACGTTCTGCTTCAGTGGCCCAGGGTTCACCGGTTTGGATCCCAGGTGTGGACCTACACATCGCTTGTCAGCCATGCTGGGGCAGGTGTTCCACGTATAAAGAGAGGAAGATGGGCATGGATATTAGCTCAGGGCAAGTCTTCCTCAGCAAAAAAAGGGGAGGATTGGCAGATGTTAGCTCAGGGCTAATCTTCCTCAAAAAAAAAAAAAGAAAGTGACAATAGGAATAAACTGCAAAATGACACAAAAAGGGAGAAATAATACTTTCATAAAGTTATATTTTTAAGAGAGAATGTAACTGATTAATGAATATCTAATCTAGTCATATTAATCTGTTTTAGGAGACTAAAATTTTATTTTCCTGAATCTGTTAGTAGTTCTATAGCTAAATTGAATTTCTTTAATCACTTTCAAATTGTTAAAATTGTGATAAACTTTCAAAAAAAAAAAGATTTGTTTACATTGTCCAAATTCTCTATCTATCAAACCAACAAATATTTTAGGATGCTGTACATTAGTTATCCATTGCTACACAACAAATAACCCCAAAACATAGTTGCTTAAAATAACAATAAATATTTATTATCTCACAATTTCTGTAGTTCAGTAATTTGGGAGTGGCTTAATTAGATAGTCCTGGCTCAGGGTCTCTCATGATACTGTAGTCAAGAAGTAGGCTGGGGCTGCAGTCATCTGAAGGCTTGACTGAGGCTGAGGACCCACTTCCAAGATGGCTCACTCACTGGCTGGCAAGCTGATGCTGGTTTACACTGTAAAAAGCCAGCTGATGCTGGTTGTTGGAAGGAAGCATCAGCTGCTTCCCACGTGGACTCTCCATAGGGCTGTGAATGTCTTCACAACATGGTGGCTGGCTTCCTCCGGAGTGGGCAATCCAAGAGAGAGCAAGGCAGAAGCAGCAATGCTTTTTATGACTTAGCCCTGTAAGTCATACACGATCACTTCCTCCATATTCCATTGGTCATACAGACCAACACTGATGAAAAATGCAAGGGAACTACACAAGGGCATGAATATTAGGCGGTGAGGATCATTGGGGGCCATCTTGGAGGCTGGCTACTACAAGTTATAACCAGTATTTGCATAATATTTTTGGTTCAGCTTTCTTTTCCCCCAGTTTATATGTACTTCTATTAACATAGCTTACATACTTTTTGTTTTAGGAACTATATGTTCTTACAATGACATTAACTTTTAAAAATTAAAATAGGGGCTGGCCCAGTGGTGCAGTGGTTAAGTTCACACATACCACTTCGGCTGCCCAGGGTTCGCCAGTTCAGATCCTGGGTGTGGACGTGGCACCACTCGGCAAGCCATGCTGTGGTAGGCGTCCCACATATAAAGTAGAGGAAGATGGGCACAGATGTTAGCTCAGGGCCAGTCTTCCTCAGCAAAAAGAGGAGGATTAGCAGCAGATGATAGCTCAGGGCTAATCTTCCTCAAAAAAAGTAAATAAATAAATAAATAAAAATAATATGGACTCAATTTCTCTGAAAAATATCATATCCCACCACTTAAAACTTTTTTGTCTTCTATTACAGTCTCAATATTTTACTTAAGGAAAACATTAAAGTCTGAAAAACTACAATTCACATAATGCCTGCTTGTTCCTAAGGGTAAAAAAGAATTTACATACTTTAAATAAAAGTCAGATCTATTTAAGAAAGAGTAGGAAGAAAATAAATGAGTCATTATATTAGTTAAGATTACAGACATCAGTTAATAACTGTATAATAAAACAGTGAAATTAAATACTAAATCAAGGAAGATATAGAGTGAAAAATGTTTATATTAACAGAATAGGAACTTTCCTCATGCTACATACAAAAAAAGCTTCTAATCATACAATGGTAGCATTAATACTTAGGTACTGAAGAGACATTTGGTAGAAAGGGACAAGACCGACAACTGGCACAGATTTGAAAACCACTAAAAAATTTTATAACAAGCATTTTCCAAATATCAACAAAATTAAAAAGGTTTATTAAAAAATCAACCTTTATTAGATTGTTGCCAAAGAGCTGTAATAAGACCTGGAAGAGGAACTACAGCTTAACCACTACTACTAAGAAACTACAAGGGGAGAGACTGAATAGGAAGAACTTCCTGACGATAGGAGTTGTCTCATGCTGGTGGAGGGGAGGATTCCCGTCCCAAGGGCTCAGCTCAAATCTGATCACTCTGTCCAAAGTGAATTCACAGCTCAGAAGGCTGGTTGAATGAGATATCCTTTAAGTTCCCTCCAACCCTAAGATCAAATACTCTAACTCTCAATAAAGGAATTAGAATTGATGCATTGGTAATTACCAAGAAACATAGAATTTTTTTCCTATAAACAGATCGCTTTTTTTATTTTTTACTTTATTCCACTTTAATCAAAATATCATTTGACAAGCGCCAAAAAGGCCCATTTTGTACAATGAAACCATTTGGGTGTTATACTGAAATCAGATCAGGCAGTGCTTGACTTCATTCATTGTTTCAGGCTTGACTTAGTTACAATACTCACTGCAAGGGGAAAGCTGTTGCTACTGCTGCCTCTTTTCACCAATCACAAGGCCTTTTCTTATTTGTTCAATAAAAGCGCAAGTCGTTTAGACAAAAAGATACTATGGATCAGGAAGGGGTTAATATTGCTCAATTACTCAATGAGTAAGCTAAAGCGATAAACTATCTCTGCCTCTAAACCCATATAGCCATTGTGGGAGGCACTTATTTGCAGAAGAGTAATTTCAAGGATCAGTGCCATCTGTCACTGTTTATACTGAAGTTTGTGGGAAGAGAAGTGAAAACATATTTTCCCTCTCATTATCAACTGAAAAATAGCTACTACTTCAAACATGTTAAATCAAAATGAAAAACACGAGAAAGACTGAAATATTACAATGATACTTCATGCACAGAGCAAGGAATAGGGGTTCCATATAAGCACATTTCCTCGAATATGTCTTTGAGATGTTTCCCCTCTAAATACTGTAACATTTTTATTTTAACAGTGTTTGGTAAAAATGTTTCTACAGTTACATTTTATTCATGGTTCAGAGTCATGATTAGGATCATCAGGTATATTTTTTCTGTTAACTTGGGATGCCTCAAGGAGCTACATGTCTATAGGACTGTTTGCCCTTCTGCCACCAAACAGTCCCAGATTGCTATGCTTTTTGAGCTAGTTTTCCTTGACATCATGCTATCAATTATCACTGACCACTGTTGTCATATGCCTGACTCCTTCAATAAGCTGCCATCATCTAATCTTTAAAAATCTTTTGTGGGGGCCGGCCCAGTGGCGCAGCCGTTAAGGTCACACGTTCTGCTTCGGCGGCCCGGGGTTCGCCAGTTCAGATCCTGGGTGCGGACATGGCACCATTTGGCATGCCATGCTGTGGTAGGCGTCTCACATATAAAGTAGAAGAAGATAGGCACGGATGTTAGCTCAGGGCCAGGCTTCCTCAGCAAAAAGAGGAGGATTGGCAGCAGTTAGCTCAAGGCTAATCTTCCTCAAAAAAAAAAAAAAAAAAAAAAACTTTTGTGGGATGTGAATGAGAGAGCCAATTATTAGACCTTTATGTCAATTTATGCAAATAGTGGCCTCTCCAACAGAATAAGGGTTGTGGACTTTGTGACAGCTTCTTTAGTGGCTCATAGATCCCTTTCCATTTACTATGGGCTCTCAGGAATAAGAAAGCAGAATCTGCAGAAACATGACCTATGGGAGGGTGGAGTATTACTTTATATAGGTTACTTACCAATTTTTTTTTCCTTCTGGGCTTTCCCCCTTTGTTTCCTTCAATTAATCTGTTTTCAACCTATAGAAGATGGACATGAATAATCATAAGAGCAAAGATCTCTCTTGTCAATATGCCTATTTTTGAAGCAGTTATCTCTTTCTACACTTCTGTTTCCAATATGTTCAGGCTTTGAAACCCAGATCACCAAGCTGATTTCCTGACCTGTAGTGTAGTACTCGTGGGCTCTTTCTCCTCTTCCACACTCTTCTCATTCAAACTATAACTGCAGCCCTTCTTATAAAATCACTTATTTATAAAATCAGTGACAGCAAAAGGAGGTAAGAGACACTCCCTCTAAAAGCTAGTGTATATTTTTGTATAAATGTATGTGTGTAAATGTATAGGGGGCAGTGACTAAGGAGCTAATCCACAAGGAAACTGTATAAAATCTAGTTTATGCCATTTTAGGCTGTGAAGAACTCAAATACCAGGTGTGCGTTCCACAGTGTGAGCAAGAGTGGCCACGTACTATTACATGGTTAAAAGGACAAAGCCAATCCCGGTCCTAGGTACATATCCACAAGAAATGAAAACAGGGACTCCAACAGATATTTCCACGCCAGTGTCGACTGCAGCATTATTCACAACAGCCAGAGACAGAAAAAACCCAAGTGTCCATCAACAGATGCACAGATAAACAAAATATGACATATACATACATATAATAGAATATTATTTAACTATAAAAAGGAATGAGGGGCTGGCCCAGTCATGCAGTGGTTAAGTGCGCACGTTCACACTTCTGTGGCCTGGGGTTCGCCGGTTCAAAGCCCAGGTGCAGACATGGCACCGTGTGGCAAGCCATGCTGTGGTAGGCGTCCCACATATAAAATAGAGAAAGATGGCCACGGATGTTATCTCAGGGTCAGTCTTCCTCAGCAAAAAGAGGAGGATTGGCAGATGTTAGCTCAGGGCCAGTCTTCCTCAAAAAAAAAAAAAAGGAATGAAGTTCTGATACATGCTAGAATATGGATGAACCTTGAAAACGTTACACCTAGTGAAAGAAGTCAGACACAAAAAGACACAATGATTCCACTTACATGAAATATCTAGAATAGGCAAATTCATAGAGACAGAAAGTAGTTTAGAGGTTACCAGAGTTTGGGGGAGGAGAGAAAGGGAGTGACTCCTTAACAGGTCCAGAGTTTCTGTTTGGGTTGACGAAAAAGTTTTGGAAATAGACAATAATGACGCTTGTACAACACTGTGAATCTAATGAATGCCACTGAACTGTACACTTAGAATGGTTAAAATGGCAATTTTTGTGTTATATATATTTTACCACAGTTAAAAAAGTTTTTAAAAGCGGAGCACTTCAAACATAAGATCACATGAGGAAAAACTTTGGCTACTGTTTCCACAGAGGAACAGTTATGACAACATTTCATCCCAGGCTACCTCACAAACACACAGCCAAGTATAATTTAAATTCTTTTTTTTTCCCCTTGGGGACCATTTGCTTAATTCTTTTTTTTAAATTTAGTTTTTATTGCAGTAACATTGGTTTATAACATTATATAAATTTCAGGTGTGCATCATTATATAACTCAAATTCTGAAAGGTAGTACTGATACTCAGAAAATGTCTAAGCATTTGAGCCTATATAGTAGTTTTCTTTCTCCCAGAAAGTGAAACTAATCTATCCAACATAAATCTGAAGATTACACAGTCAAGGAGGGATGTGAACAATGTTACAAATTCTAACTATAGGGCCTCCAAAGCAAACATTTTCAAAAAAGGTCACTTAAATACTTCTCCAGCTGTTCCGTTGAAACCCTAGGATGGAATGAGTGGTATCTGAACCTAAGCATGCAATCTTGACAGTATTTCTATCAAGTTTTCCTTTTAAAAACACATATTGTGTATGCAAATACAATGAACTAAACAAGAGACACTTCAAGCTGGCATCTCCAAATGTCCTCCTTCCTCCGTGTCCCTACCCCCCCCCACACACAATTAAATGGATTCTCATTCTAATTTCCTGTTTCTATTAGTGACCACAAATCTCCTAATTCACAACTCAAAATCTTCATCATCTTTGAGTTTTCCTCTCCCATGCCTTCTGTATTTCAATCTGTTATCAAGGACTGGTGATTTTTTTTGCAATATCTTTCCCATTCCTCTTTTTTTCCTCCTAGGCCCCCTGCTGATATCTAAATTCTGGCCTCTATTACTTCAGACTTGGGACTGTTAGCCTCTGTTTTTTTTTTTTTTTTTTGAGGAAGGTTAGCCCTGAGCTAACATCCACCATCAATCCTCATTTTTGCTGGCACAGCGGGGCCCATCTTCCCCTATTTTTTTTAAATATGTGGGATGCCTGCCACAGCATGGCTTGATAAGCAATGCATGTGTCTGCACCCAAGATCCAAATCCGTGAACCCCAGGCCGCCAAAGTGGAGCACATGAACTTAACCGCCAGCCCCTGTTATAGCCTGTTAAGTGATCTTCTAGTCACCAACGTCTATTCTCAAATCCATACACTGTCTTCCTAAAATGCTGTATTTATCCTTTTCCCATAAGATTATAACCCACATCATGGCAGGGATTTGTTCATCTTTGAACACTGTACAACTTGGCATATATGTTTAATTAATCAATGCTTGTTGAATGAATTAATGAATATATAAATCACGTCACTCTCCTTCTCAAAACTTTCATCAATTTCCCACTGTCTACAGCAGAAGTTACAAACTTAAATACCTAAATACCCACTGGGGCTAAGCAGGAATGTGAGTAAAAGTGTGTGTAAAACAACAGGCGGGGGGGACTGTGGCAAATGGGAGAGCACATGTCCCACCTAAAGGGGCAGTTGCTTGCTGTTCCCATAAATCGCTGCCATGATGAAATACAGGCTCAGTATTGTCAGGTCTTTTGATTTTTCAAGATAAGCTGAAAGCACCAATTTCGATGTAGAATCTGGTGTTTAAACAATGACAACTAATTCCACTTAAAAATAAAAAACAAACCCCCCCAAACCACCATTCAGGCCAAACAAAACACATCTATGGGCCAAATCCAACTCTCGAGTTACAAGTTGGTGACTCTTCCCTCTAGGATAAAAGACACACTCCTTACCTAACATTCTAAGTCCTTCGCTGTGGATTCCCAGGCTACCTTACCACCACTTCCATACAAGAACCCTCCGCTCTAGAGCCCAGTGCTTCTCAAACTTTAGAATGCAGCAGAACCACCTGGGGGACTTGTTAAACCATAGCTTGCTGGGCCTCACTGCCAGCACTTCTGATTCAGCAGGTCTCAAGTCGGGGCTGAGAATTTCCATTTCTAACAAGCTCCCAAGTGATGCTGATGCTACTGGTTTGTGGACCACACTTTGGGAACCACTAGTTAAATTACTTCTTGTCTCAAGCACACACTGAATTTTGCTCACATTTTCTAACTTCCCAGAAAGCCTCGCCTCTTCCTTTCAGCCTACTCCTGTAAACGTTCTCTGACTATGACAGTCTTTCATGCCTCCAAATTCCTGTAGCAGTTAAGGTCCATGCCATCTCCCCATGATGCATCACTGCTTGGTGTTTTTTTATTGTTAACTGTTTGTGTATAGGTGCCAATGAGGTGTATTCTTGGAGATCAATGTCCAGGTCAGTACCTTATATACCTGACTGTAAGCCACTTGAAGGCAGGGGCCCTGTCTTGTCTCCCACTGTACCCCTCAAGCTATCAGAGAGCATGGTACACAGCTGGTACTCACTAAACATTTCTTAAATGAATGAACATTTAACAGATCCATGAAATGAAAGTACAGATAAGTGGGCCTGAGATTTGGGTATATAATTTTTCTTAAAGAACTGACTTTTAGTCCTGGGTAAAGACTTTGTCACGATGGACAACTGATAAAAATTGGATATTTTGCAAATAAATTGCCAGTAGGTAACAATAATCTGTGGCAACACATTTTGTATGTAAATAAAACAGTGAATGTTAAAAAAAAACTGATTTTAAAATTGGTAAGATTAAATCCTTGATCTTCAGGATTCCTTATCACCTGCAGGAATGTGAACTAGTCATAATATCACAAGATAATACCTATTTAGTAGAATTCTATATTTGCACCACATGCAATAAAAAAGTGGGATGAAACTAATTAACTCCCCATAATATTCAGACATATTGTTCGGTGTCTTCAGATATAGTTTGGATGATACCATATTTATTCAGGATTCTAAAGATTGTGTGAACAAAGTCAAAAGCTATTCACCTGGTCTCTTCCCCCTATTTGCTATCAGGTGATTTCAAAGATGATTTATGAGTAGAAACTTAATCTCCAAGCTAAACCAGAAAAAAGCAACAAATGACTTTACAGAGTAATCCCAATTCGAGAACTATCAGAAGAAAAAATTACAAATATTATATATTTTGATATAGTCCTAAGTTATTATTTGGCTTTCTGAACAACGCCATACTTGATGGTATTACAATCAATGGAACAAGAGAAAAGTTAACATCATTTGGCAAAGACAGAGAATCCAATTCAGGAAAAAGAAAAACCCATCCCAGGAGCACATGAAGTACATTTATAGTTTCAAGCTAGCATGTTACTTTACATTCGGATACTTGCCCTACCTACCGGGACCATAAGGATCTTGTCGGCACGAGGATTCAGCCAAGACATTCCACATTTCTGCGTTGACCAGGAACCATGCAAACTGGGCAAAAGAAGAATTACAAGGCCAAGTCAACAAAACGCTAAGTGGCTTATTCCAAGTTTCAAAAGCATTAGCATTCTAAATAATGAAACAAAGTAAATTTATTAAACAAAATCATCCTGAAACTTCATAATAAAACTATCTACCAGAAATTATGGAAGGAAATGCTACCGGATGAATTGTTAAATAGCAACTTACTACTGTACCATCTGTACCTCACCTTTCTTACTAACAGACGACTGAGTAATAGCATCTAGTTTTTTGGCAGAGAATGTGGAAGTTTAGAAGACTGTAGATTCTAGAACCATCTCTACTACAGTATGAATCTGGGCATTTCTCTTAGCCACATTCATGTCACAACAGTTTTAACTACAAAATCAAACTTACAGTCAATAAAAATACGTTGTATGATAAAATAACTATAAGGTACATATAACTAAAGTTCTATGCATATATGAAGAAATAACCTTGTTACAGTAAAATTTTCACGTTTATGAATGAGTCTGTAAGCCCACTTTCAAACAACGAAAGTGTTCTGCTGACTTTCATATTATCCAGTAACCAATTTTTAGAATGAATTCCAAATATACAGCCTGTGAGAGAAGCTGCCCTACCCTTTCTTTTCTGCAAGTTATCAATAGGGTGCATTTTCAGAACTTCAGACATACAAAATTAATTGTAACTTTATAGATGCCATATCAGAGGAAACCCCTTCAGGGTATGATGATTCCACCATGGATCCACGGGAGTGTGACGTACAAATAGAGGGGAAAACGCAACAAAAATAGAGTAAGCCACGATCACAGTAGCAGATGGTATGTAAAAAAAGATTTTCAGTGCTCATTACCAAATCAGCACGTTCCCTCTAACCACACAATTCAAAAACAGAAACTATATAAGTCAAAAAAAAAGGGTGGGCGTGGGGGGAGAGCATTAGAGGTCAAAGACTTTCGGAACGGGTGTAGGGATTAAGTTCTCTCTAGAGAAATGGAGAAGGAAGATCTACATGAAGTTAAAAATTTTTTTTAATTCAATTTGAAATGGAGGACCACGCAGAGCCTGAATCACAAGTCTCCCAACTATTGTCTTGGCGCCCAGAACACCGTATCTTCCTTAATGAATGACTCACTCACTCACTCTCATCGAATGAAGGCATAATCACAGAGCTCCTCCTCTGAAAAAGGAGAACAATACTTTTGAGTACTCCTTCTCAGAGGTGCGCTCGGGGGGGGGGAAAAAAAACACGCAAAGGCAAGAGCTTTCAACTTTATGCCAATTGCAGAAAAAGGGGCTGAGGACGCAGGACGTATTAGCAAACGGGAATCCCGGGCCAGTTCTGGGAGGAGGGCGCCGGCCACGCAGGACTGGATGGGGCCGAGGACCCTCCTCGTGCCCTGGAGCCTCTCCCGCCCCAGGCCGCAGCACTGCTCTCCTCGCCCGGCTCCCGACAGCGGGAGCCCGGCGTCCGGACGCCCGTGCGCGCCGCCCCGCGGAGGCTGCTGGCCTCACCCCGACCCGCTGCCCTCAGGAAAGTCCTCAACCGCCTCATCAAAAAATGTTTGGCCTGGGGAGTCCGCTGGATGAGCCATCCCCTACAGAAGCAGCGAGAGGCAGAAGCCAGGAGGTGGAGAAGAAAACCAAAAGGATCGAGGCAGCTTCCGGAGCGGTGAGGGGCTCGGCGGCGAGAGCAAGGCGAGGAAGGAGAGGACGCGCGGGCGAGACGCGAAACGCTGCAAAACTGGCGCGGTGCGGGCGGACGCGCAGGCAAGCGAGCCTCCTGAGGGGAGAGCGCCCCGACCGTCGCGCCGCCCGAGACGCCCGGCCTGCAGGACGCCGCGCCAACGCCCTGGGCCGACCCGCTCCGGCCTCCCCGCCCGCCCGCCCAGCCCGAGCCGGGCAGGCTCTGGCACAGCCGTCGCCGGCACACTCACCGCGCGCGCGCGCCCGCCACCCTGGCGCGGCCGAAGACCGCTCTCGGCGCGATCTCCGCCCCGCCCCCGCGGCCGGGGCCCCGCGCGCTGGCATCGGGGCTACGTCACGGGCGCGTGCGCTCTCCGCGCGCTCGCAACGGCCCTCGGGGAACGTTACACGCTTGGCGTTCGGTTTCCTTAGAGACGGAGCTGGGCCCGGGCAGCGGCGGAGACGCGACCACGACGGCGGGGTGCCCGGAGAAGCCAAGATGCCGTCAAAGGGAAAGGATAAAAGGAAAGGCAAGAGTAAAGGCAAAGAGAAGAAGTAAGGAGGAGCCGCTCTGGGGTCCCCTCTCCCCGGGCCCCGCCTCCGGAGATTTGGGTGGGGGCCGGCGGGACGCAGGGCGCCGAGAGGCGTGGCTGGCTAACCGGCGCCCTCCCGCCGGCCTTCTTGGATTCTTCTGTGACCCTCTTCTCGGTCTCCCAGCTTCTGAAAAGGACAGCTCTTGTTGTTCAGAAATTCCCAAAGGCATGCCAAACCGTGCTGCTTCTACTGAGACAAGAGAGTGTGAGATTTGGGACCCTGAAATAATTTAGACACTGCCCCTGCTTGTGTGTGATGCACTAACGACGGAGGCGGACGAGTTCCCAAATAGAAATAACGCAAAACCAGAGGAAACAGGTGCTGGTGGAGGGACGAAGAACTGAGGATGAGGAGGAAGAGTTAGTTCTGACGCCAGAAGTGGAGGTCAGGAGAACATTTCCTGGGATGCTGGAGGTCCTCTAGACCTGCGCTGTCCCATAGGGTAGTGACCAGCCGTGTGGCTGTTAAAATGAAATAAAATTTAAAAACTAGATCCTCGGGGATACTAACCATATTTCGTATGCACAGTAGGCACATGTGGTGACTGTATTGGGCAGCCTAGATATAGAACATTTCCAGCGTCACAGAAAGTTCTGTTGGATAACACTGCCCTAGGACAGTGGTTCCTCCACCAGGGGTGATTCTGGCTCCCAGGAGACATTTGGCAATACCTGGAGACATTTTTGGTTGTCACATCTAGCGATGTGTGCTACTGCCATCTAGTGGGTGGAGACCAAAGATACTGTTAAACGTCCTCCAATGCAGAGGACAAGCCCCACTTCCACCCCAAAGAAAGAATGATTTGGCTTAGAAGGTCAGTAGTGCCAGGGTTGGGAAACCCTGCTCGAGACTATAAGCCTCTCTAGAATAGGCACTAAGCATTATTCACCATATCTCCAGCTCCTAGCTGAGAGCCTGGATCATAGCAGACACTTAGTATTTGTTAAATAAACACGTTAAGGTGTCTGTTTGTGTATGCTTCAACTTGGATCTTCTCTTTTTTCCACAAGAACTGTGCTCTCGGTTCATTCTCTTTTGCCCCTAGCCTGAGAGATGTCTGCTATGTGGTTGAGATGATCCATTCTCTAATCTCTGGGTGATTGAAATAGTTCCTTAAACCTTTGCAGGGATTTCTTTTAGTTCAAAGGAAACCCTAAAGGATTTGACCAAATTGGGTAATTGTTCAGGTTTCCTGAAACTGATGAGAACTGAAGTGAGTGTTGCTCAAGCACTTTGCAGGCTTGGAGTTGTTGCTAGATTGCCGCTAGACCTATTGGGTGGCCCTAGTGGTTCCTAGACACGTTGGAGTTATACATGGTGTCCAACAATACTATATATGGGACCACAAGGGAATCCTCCAAACTGGTAAAGTTTATAAAGTAACTATTTAAGAGAGTAATATGCGCTCGGTACAAAGTTTGGGAAACGTGAAAAGGCAAAGGAGAAAACAAAAATCACCTGTAATCCCATCATCCAAAGATAACCACTACTATCATTTTTGAGATATTCTTTTTTTCTTTATAAAGCGGTAGTCCAATGTACATATTTATTTGTAGCTTTTTTCTCTCATGTATTAATTAATATAAGTATTCTGGTATAGTGCATTTTTTTTTTTCAAATAACCACATAGTTAGTCTAGCACTTTTTACAAGTGCCAAGGGCTTATCACATTCCGGGAACTCACTAGCATGTCTTTTCTATTTTTGACCCACATCTACAGTACACATGTCAACAATGAGGAACATTGAGGGTAACAGATCTTATTCCTTGGACTTTCCACGATTCTTAATTTGGGAAACCCTGTTTTGTTTTTGCAGTCAGTATTAGTGGTCCTCCTATAAGAAATACTATCTGAGTTCTTTTTTTTTTCTTTTTTTTAGAGATTGGCACCTGGGCTAACATCTGTTTCCAATTTCCTTTTTTTTTTCCTTCTTTTCCCCCAAACCCTCCAGTACATAGTTATATATTCTAGTTGTAGGTCCTTCTGGCTCTGCTATGTGTGCCACCTCAGCATGGCTTGATGAGCGGTGCTAGGTCCACCCCAGGATCCAAACCATTGAGACGCTGGGCTGCCAAAGTGAAGCGTGCCAGCTTAACCACTCGATCGCAGGGCCAGCCCCCTGTCTCATTTCTCGCATCAAAGACTCTGAGCAGTTTAGACCTGATACCTTCAGGGAGCAATTAGATGATTGTAGCAAGGCAGTCTAGCACTAGTGCCTAAGTCATGCTGGAAACGAAAGTCAACAGCTTTAACAGGCTTGGGGGTTGAGGATGCTACTGGCTTTAATTTGAAGAGAAAAAAAGGTGACAGTGGGACGGTAAAGGGATTGAGAACCAGGAGTTGGGGGTAGAGGATGGAGGGTGACAGTATAGAAAGGTCCACACATACATATGTGTAAAAATACATAGAATTCAAATATAGGTGAAGTTTTCTTAGTTATCTAAATATTTATATACTCAGTGCCTACTATATATAAGGGATACTGTTAATGCTCATGCAATAAATCTTTATTTTGAAAAATCTCTATCACTTTAATCTTAGAAGCTGTCTTTTATTATTATTATTTTTAAATTTCCTCTCCGCCTCTGTATAAATGACTATGGTTTCTCAGCCATCCTTGAAGCCTGGTGCATTGTGGTACCAATTGATAAAGTGTTTAACATACTTGCCCTAGTGACTTATCTTTTGTCTAAGGCCTAGCCAAAAAAAAACCCCAAAAAACCTAAAACAAAAACAAAACTGTGGTTGGGATGGGTGGAAGATTACAGAACTATGGACTTATACTTGCACTATGAATGTATCAGCATGCAGAAGGGGAACTAAGGTAATAGATTTGCGCTGGGGAGAGCCAAGGTCTAAAACTGAGTAAGTAGGAATAGAAAAGACAGTTCAGATGTGAGAGAATCATAGAAGTAAATGAAAAGTTGTAAGAGCTTTATGAAATGAATTTGCCTTACTATGCCTTTCTTCTTTGTTTTTCCAGTCCTTTAGAGTTATGCTCCAAAGCTCCTCTCTTCTAGGAAGAGGCACCTACTTAACTCCCTTATCAAGTAAATAATTATTTCTTATCGACTCATTCATCCAACCATATTTGCTCATGTGTGCCAGGCAATACCAAGCAAAACAAACAATAATAGGTGTAATACTAATATTGCAGAGAAATAGTTATATTCTGTCAATGTCCTCTTCCCATGCAGGAAGCCAGTAAAAACTGATGAATCTGTGGTGGACAGAGCCAAGGCCAATGCCTCTCTTTGGGAGGCCAGGCTGGAAGTCACAGAACTCTCTAGGATGGAGTACCGTGATACTTCCCAGAGACTGGCAAAAAGTAATGAGGACTTAAAGAAACGTCAGTACAAAATGGAGAAAGACACAATGTCTGTATTAAGCTACCTGAAGAAGCAGGATCAAGAGAAGGATAATATGGTAGGTAGGTAGAAACCGTCGTGAGCCACAATTTCTACCTCTGTGTTATACTGATGTGGTTATACATTTCGTGGATTTTAATTCCTTGGAATCTTACCACATAGTTAAGACATTTCAGTTGACCTTAACTCTCCTTGAAGCAGGATGCAATTTTAGAATGGCTTTTCTGTCAGAATTGGCTCTTTCATATTTCAGTTCTTGTCCAATGTTTTGCTGTCTGATCATAGGGAACATTATGATCCATTTTATTTTAAGGACAATAGCATGGTATATGATCTATATATTTTTGATATTGATAAATACTTAGTTTTAGTGATTTGTAAAGCAATTCATTGATAATCCATGGTTACATGATTATGAACCCAGCAAGTTGAATCTTGAATTTATCTTACTGTACCTTATTGTATCTTGTTTAAGTGTTGAGAGTAAAGCTGTCATTATAGATCTGAAAGAAAAAGGGAAGGGAACTAACGTTTTGAAGCTTCTATTTTGTGCCAGATACTATGCTAGGTGCTTTACCTCTGTTATCTCATTTTCTCCTTTTAATAACCCCATGTAGCTACAGTGTTGTCATTCCCACTTTTTATTATTTATTTATGTGTTTGCTTCAGTACACATATGAACTAATACTAGAATGATGCACAGCATGGTTTCAACCTAAGGATGACATGCAAATTCATGATTCATTCCGTAATTTTTTTCAAATGCTACCTTTTCAGTGAGACCCTTCCTCACTATCTTCTTTAAAATTAAAATCATCTCTCGTTTTATTTTCTTTGTAATATTTATTACCTTCTGTCATACTGTATCCATGTTACTTATATATTTATTGTCTCTTCTCCTAATTAGAAGGAAACCTCACAAAAGTAAAGAATTTTGGGGATTTTTAAAAATTGTTGTTAAGTGCTATATCTCCAGCACCTAATATGGGCCTGGCACTTGTTAAAATATTTTTGCATGCGTGAATGAATGGCTCATGAGTGTACTGATGCTTTGAAAAAGTTAACAGCAATCAAAACTAAGTTCAAGACTTAGAGGCAGAGCAAAATGGCGGGGTGAGCTGACCCGGGATTCTCTCCCCTCCAAAATACAACAAAAGATTGGAAGAACTGAATTTCAGAGAATAAACATAATGCCAGCTCGTTAGAGACCTACAATACCAAGAAAGCAGAGATCATAAACCTTGCTTACACCCTCAGAGGCGCTGGAACGGTAGGAGAGAATACCGCTCCCTCCCCTAGAGTCTGCGATGGCTGTGGCGCGGGTCGGGAAGGAGCGGGAGAGGGGCTGCGTGACTGGGGGATCATCCAGGACTCCTGCCGCTGATTCAGTGGAGACCTGCTGACGGGGGGAAAGCTTCCGTCCGTGGGGACCCCCATAAATCAAGGGCCTTGGGAGACCAGAGAACAGAACCGATCTGAACCAAGACCAGCGCGTGTGAGTAACAGCCCCTCCCCCCCAGCAAAGCCAGTGGGCGCAGCCATCTTGCCCCAAGGCGGAGAGCTCATAACATGCCGCTCTCGACCCCCATCTAGTGGTGACAGGCTGTAACTGCAACTGAATTCTACCACCATGAGAAAATCCGCTCCTCTACCATTCACCAATTTATAAAAGCCCCAGACGAGAAGGAAAACAATAAAAACATAGAATTAAGTCCTGAGGACTTGGAATTAGGTAAACTAAGTGATAATGAATTCAGAGCAGCTATAATCAAAAAACTCAATGAGGTAGAGAGAAAGATAGAGAAACAAGCCGAGTTCTGGAGTTACTTCACAAAAGAGATTGAAATCATAAAGAAGAATCAAACAGAATTACTAGAGATGAAAAACACAATGGACCAGATAAAACAGAATATGGATTCCCTGAATGCCCGTGTAGACAACATAGAGGAGAAAATTAGCATAATCGAAGATAGACAGGCTGAATGGCGCCAGACAGAGGAGGAAAGAGAACTAAGAATTAAAAACAATGAGGAAAATCTCCAAGAGATAATGGATTCAATGAGGAGTAAGAACATAAGGATCATAGGAATTCCCGAGAATATGGAAAAGGAAAATGGAGCAGAAAGTGTGCTTAACGAAATCATTGACGAGAACTTCCCAAATCTAGGGATCGATGGAGAAATGTGTGTAGAGGAGGGTTTTAGATCGCCTAGATTTGTCAATGTAAAAAGAGCTACCCCACGGCACATAGTAGTAAAGTTGGCAAAAAGGAAAGATAAGGAAAGAATACTCAGGGAAGTAAGAAAAAAAAGGAGAAATAACCTATAAAGGAGCCCCTATCAGACTGTCAGCGGATTTCTCTATAGAAACCCTACAAGCTAGGAGAGAATGGAGTGACATATTCAAACCTTTAAAGGATAAAAATCTTCAGCCAAGAATACTCTATCCTGCAAGAATTTTCTTCAGATATGAGGGAGAAATTAAATCTTTTCCAGACAAACAAAAGTTAAGGGAATTTGTAACTAAAAGCCCTCCATTACAAGAAATCCTCAAGAAGGCTCTCATACCTGAAAAAAGAAAAAAGGGAGAAAGGGGACACAATCCACAGACTAGGGAGACCGATGGATAGAACCAGAACAGGATAGCAAATATTCAATTATAGCGTTAGAGTAAAGGTAAGGAAACTACCAAAACAAGGACGATCTTAGCACTCTAACTACCAATGAATAAGACGAGTTGGAATAAAAAATGAAAATAATTATTTAGGAGGGGAAGAGCAAAGGGTCTAAATCAGTATTGGTCAAGTAAGTAAGAGACCACCAGAGAATAGACTATATTATACACGAGATTCTAAATACAAACTTCAAGGTAGACACTAAAAATAAAGTACGAAACAGAGTCACAAATCATAAATAAGGAAAAATCTAAGAAACCCAGCATAAGAAATTGCAGTATTAAATGGGTAGTCTAAAGCAAACAGGAAAAGAAATGCAGGAAAACAAGATAATGAGCGACAGATTAACAGCACTAAGTCCACATGCATCAATAATCACTCTCAATGTGAACGGATTGAACTCTCCAATAAAAAGACACAGAGTGGCAAAATGGATTAAAGAACATAATCCAACAATTTGTTGCCTCCAGGAAACACACCTCAGCCCCAAGGACAAACACAGACTCAGGGTGAAGGGTTGGAGGACAATATGTCAAGCAAATAGCAAGGAAAAAAAGGCAGGTGTTGCAATTCTCATATCAGACCAAGTGGATTTCAAAATAAGACACGTAAAGAGAGACACAGAGGGAAAATATATAATGATCAAAGGGACACTTCATTGAGAAGAAATAACGCTTATAAATATCTATGCACCCAACACAGGAGCACCAAGATTCATAAAGCAACTATTAACAGACCTAACGGAAGATGTTAAAAACAACACAATAATAGTAGGGGACCTCAACACCCCACTCACATCAATGGACAGATCATCCAGACAGAAAATCAACAAGGAAACAGTGGAGCTAAATGAAAAACTAAAACAATTGGACTTAATAGACATATATAGATCACTTCACCCTGAAAGAGCTGAATACACATTCTTCTCAAGTGCACATGGAACATTCTCTAGGATAGACCATATGTTGGGAAACAAGGCGAGCCTCTACAAATTTAAAAAAATTGAAATAATAACAAGCATCTTCTCAGATCATAGTGCTATAAGGCTAGAAATTAATTACAAGAAAAAAGCTGAGAAAGGCACAAAGATGTGGAGACTAAACAACACACTATGGAACAAGCAATGGCTCATTGAAGAAATTAAAGAAGAAATAAAAAAATACCTGGAAACAAATGAAAATGATAGCATGCCATACCAACTCATATGGGATGCAGCAAAAGCTGTATTAAGAGGAAAATTCATTGCAGTACAGGCACATCTTAACAAACAAGAAAAATCCCAAATAAGCAACCTTAAAGCACACCTAACTGAACTAGAGAAAAAAGAACAAATGAAGCCCAAAGTCAGCAGAAGGAGAGAAATAATAAAAATCAGAGCAGAAATAAATACTATTGAAACGAAAAAGGCAGTAGAAAGGATCAATGAGACAAAGAGCTAGTTTTTTGAGAAGATAAATAAAATTGACAAACCACTAGCCAGACTTACAAAGAAAAAAAGGGAGAAAGCTCAAATGAACAAAATCAGAAATGAGCGAGGAGAAATAACAACAGACTCTGCAGAAATACAACAGATTATAAGAGAATACTACAAAAAACTATATGCCAACAGAATGGATAACCTAGAGGAAATGGATAAATTCTTGGACTCCTACAATCTCCCAAAGCTCACTCAAGAAGAGGCAGACAATTTGAACAGACCAATCACAAGGAAAGAGATTGAAACAGCAATCAAAAACATCCCAAAGAATAAAACCCCAGGACCAGATGGCTTCCCTGGGGAATTCTACCAAACTTTCAGAGAGGATTTAATACTTATCCTTTTCAAGCTATTCCAAAAAATTAGGGAAGATGGAACACTTCTAACACATTCTATGAGGCCAACATCATGCTGATACCAAAACCTGACAAGGACACCACGAAAAAAGAGAACTACAGGCCAATATCACTGATGAACATAGATGCAAAAATTCTAAACAAAATTTTGGCAACCAGAATTCAGCAATTCATCAAAAGAATCATACATCATGATCAGGTGGGATTCATACCAGGGACACAGGGATGGTTCAACATCCACAAATCAATCAACGTGATACACCACATCAACAAACTGAGGAATAAAAACCACATGATCATCTCAATAGATGCAGAGAAAGCATTTGACAAGATCCAACAGCCGTTTATGATAAAAACTCTGAACAAAATGGGCATAGAAGGAAACTACCTCAACATAATAAAGGCCATATACGACAAACCCACAGCCAACGTCATACTCAATGGGCAAAAACTGAGCACCATCCCCCTGAAAACAGGAATGAGACAAGGATGCCCTGTATCACCACTCTTATTTAACATAGTACTGGAGGTCCTGGCCACAGCAATCAGGCAAGAAAAAGGAATAAAAGGAATCCAAATAGGGAGGGAAGAAGTGAAACTCCCCCTGTTTGCAGACGACATGATCTTATATATAGAAAACCCCAAAGAATCCATTGGAAAACTCTTAGAAGCAATCAACAACTACAGCAAAGATGCAGGGTATAAAATCAATTTGCATAAATCAGTAGCATTTCTATAGTCTAATAAGGAGCTAACAGAAAAAGAACTCAAGAACACAAGACCATTCACAATTGCAACAAAAAGAATAAAATACCTCGGGGTAAATTTAACTAAGGAAGTGAGGGACCTATATAATGAAAATTACAAGGCCTTTCTGAGAGAATTGGATGACGACATAAGGAGATGAAAAGACATTCCATGCACATGGACTGGAAGAATAAACATAGTTAAAATGTCCATACTACCTAAAGCAATCTACAGATTCAACACTATCCCAATCAGAATCCCAATGACATTCTTTACAGAATTAGAAGAAAGAATCCTAAAATTCATATGGGGCAACAAAAGACCCCGAAGTGCTAAAGCAATCCTGAGAAAAAAGAACAAAACAGGAGGCATCACAATCCCTGACTTCAAAACATACCACAAAGCTACAGTAATCAAAACAGCATGGTACTGGTACAAAAACAGGTGCACAGATCAATGGAACAGAATTGAAAGCCCAGAAATAAAACCATACATCTATGGACAGCTTATCTTTGACAAAGGAGCTGAGAGCATACAATGGAGAAAAGAAAGTCTTTTCAACAAATGGTGCTGGGAAAACTGGAAAGCCACATGTAAAAGAATGAAAATTGACCATTCTTTTTCACCATTCACCAAAATAAACTCAAAATGGATCAAAGACCTAAAGGTGAGACCTGAAACCATAAGGCTTCTGGAAGAAAACGTAGGCAGTACACTCTTTGACATCAGTATTAAAAGGATCTTTTCAGACACCATGCCTTCTCAGAGAAGGGAAACAATAGAAAGAATAAACAAATGGGACTTCATCAGGTTAAAGAGCTTCTTCAAGGCAAATGAAAACAGGATTGAAACAAAAAAAACAACCCACTAACTGGGAAAAAATATTTGCAAGTCATATAGCTGACAAAGGCTTAATATCCATAATATATAAAGAACTCTTGCCACTCAACAACAAAACATCAAACAACCCAATCAAAAAATGGGCTGGAGACATGAACAGACATTTCTCCAAAGAAGATATACGGATGGCCAATAGGTACATGAAAAGATGTTCATCATCGCTGATCATCAGGGAAATGCAAATCAAAACTACACTAAGATATCACCTTACACCCATTAGGACAAAAATATCTAAAACTAATAGTAACAAATGTTGGAGAGGTTGCGGAGAAAAGGAACCCTCATACACTGCTGGTGGGAATGCAAACTGGTGCAGCCACTATGGAAAACAGTATGGAGATTCCTCAAAAAATTAAAAATAGAACTACCATACAATCCAGCCATCCCACTACTGGGTATTTATCCAACGAGCTTGAAGTCAGCAATCCCAAAAGTCCTATGCACCCCAATGTTTATTGCAGCACTGTTTACAATAGCCAAGACGTGGAAGCAACCTAAGTGTCCAGCAACAGACGAATGGATAAAGATGTGGTACATATATACAATGGAATACTACTCAGCTGCAAAACGAAACAAAATCATTCCGTTTGCAATAACATGGATGGACCTTGAGAGAATTGTGTTAAGTGAAATAAGCCAGCGAGAGAAGGATAATTTGTGTATGACTCCACTCATATGAGGAATTTAAAATTATGGACTAAGAACAGTTTAGTGGATACCAGGGGAAAGGTGGGGTGGGGGGTGGGCACAAAGGGTGAAGTGGTGCACCTACAACACGAGTGACAAACATTAATGTACAACTGAAATTTCACAAGATTGTAACCTATCAATAACTCAATAAAAAAAAAGAGAATAAAAAAACTAAGTTCAAGATAATATTGAAAGCATGTTAGAGAAATCAAACAACTGAATGTTTGTGTACATTTTATATATTTTATTAAAGTGTAGTTTTTTGTGCATTGATGTTGTTTTTTTACCTTCTTTGGTAGGCAACTTCCATTTTTAAAATTACTCTGAATATTAGGCATTATCAAAATTGTCTTCTATAAAGTATTATTCTAAAGTAAGTTTTTATGCCAGCCATACAAATAATTTTCAAAATTCATGACAGAAGCTTTGTGGCCTGCATTAGGTAATTGATATTGTCTGCCTTTATTTGTATCACTTGTATTTCCTGATTTTCATCTGCCTCCATATATCAAAGGCCTGCATCTGACTGCAGCAAATGCATAATTTCTCACAGTCATGGATGCCCATTAAAACCAAAGAAACTACTTTGAAAGGAAGAAGTAGATTCAGTATATCCTGGTTAACTAGCTCTCCTATTTTGTTATTCATTCTGCTGTATCCTAGAAATGTATTATTTTCTTAAACTTTAAACTATTTAGTCTTATTTTATGTTAATTATAGAAATATAAGAAATTAAATGTGTTTTGAAAACTATTATATCGTGAGCAAAAGTAGGAGATTTTCCTTAAGTGTGTTTTTGTTCAATCTTTGTTTTGTTTTCAGTCTTTCTTCAATCAATCACAAAGTAAATCTCGTTATATTTCACACCTGTCCTACATGACTTAGGACTGTCTCAATTTATTTTTTAGAAATTTTAAGTTTTCCTTAAACTAGTCTAAGATGATGTTTACAACAATATTTTGCTTTGTATTCTTTGATTCTACAACCACATCAAGGAGTTTTTAGTTTAAAAAGCTACTTAGGTTTCCTACTAAAACACAGCAGCATCCTTGGAGATTGCTTCCAAGACTGGGGCAGGGAAAGTAAAAGATGAGCCTGGAATATCTTACTGTGCCAGAAAGTAAGTAAAAAAGTTAAAAGGAGAGAGCGGCTAGCTTGAAAGGGCTCCCACTGCCAAAATCTGGGACAATCACAATAAATAATAACAGCAATAGATTTTAACCCATTAAATAAAATAAGTCCATGAGTGCACACTGCTAACAAATAAATACATACGTTAATAAGGGAGAAGGGAAAGCTTTTCTTTACAGTGGAATGCAGTAAATTATTAAATTTCCAAGGAATGATAGAGTTAGAAAAGTCATCATTTGGCATCATCATGATAATTGATTCAGTCAAGAATCATGAGTGGATGCTAAAACTCGTGGGTGCAAGTTTGATGAGCAGAAGGATATTTGCATAGTTTCAAAATACCTTCCCACAAATTACTTAGTAATTACAAAAGGAAAAATCGTAACTTTAAGTGGAGAAACCTGGGAGACACAATCTTAACCAATTGATTAAAATCAATCACCTCATGGTGTGTTGCGCTGAAAAGGATCATCATCACTTAGGCAGTGTATCCCTGCCAAAAATGCATAACCTGAATCTACTCATGCAGAAACAGCAGACACACCCAACCGTGGCTGGTATTCTTCAAAAATGTTGATATCATAAAAGACAAAGACTGTTCTAGAAAAAACAATGTAAAAAAAATCTATATCATATGTGTGTGTGTGTGTGTGTGTATATATATATATATTTATATATATATATATATATATATATATATTTAGATAGATCTTTCCACATATACATGCACCACCTAATGACATTTCAGTCAATGATGGACTGCGTATACCAGAGTGGTCCCATAAGATTAGTACCATATAGCCTATGTGTGTAGTAGGTATGTAGGTATGTAGTAGGCTATACCATCTAGGTTTGTGTAAGTACTGTAGGGGGGAAATCATTGTCATCTACCCTTCTAGGTTCTTCTGGCTAGTCTAAAAATTAAATTGACATGAGACAGATTAACAGGAGAAAAACAAAAGTTTAATAACATGTATATGTGGAAGAAACCCAAGAAAACCAAGTAACTCGCCAAAATGCCCAAAGCCCTCACCTTAAATACCATCCTCAGCTAAAGACAAAAGAGCTTAGGGGTGGGGAGAGTCAGGGACTTTAAAGGGAAGGAGGGCAATTCACAGGTAGGTGAAAGGGAACAAATGTTTGGAAAATAAGTGGCGACACAGAAACAGAAGAATACAGAGGAGAGCCTAACAAACGCTTTTCTAGGTTTCTCCCTGCCTACCAGTTAGTTCACATACTAGAGTGATAGCTCACTTCCTGAGACAGGTTTTTTTTAACTGAATTCTTTTAGGCAGTTAAGGGGGAGGTAACAAGAAAAACTTTCCGAGTCTTCTGTTTCTTTAAAATAGCCTAAAATAATCCTCATATTAAAGAGACATGTTTTGGGGTGGCAAATTTTGTTCCCTTTCAGTACACTCAGATATTTGCACAATGGCAAAATCACCTAAAGATGCATTTTTCAGAACATGTCCCTGTCATTAAACAATGCATGACTGTACATAGAGAGAGGGAAAGCAAATGTGGCAAAATTGAGTGAAGCTCATATGAGAACTCTTTGTACTCTTCTTGAAACTTTTTTTGTGTGTGTGAGGAAGATTGGCCCTGAGCTAACATCTATTGCCAATATTCCTCTTTTTGCTTAAGGAAGATTGTCACTGAGCTAACATCTGTGCCAGTTTTCTATTTTGTATGTGGGATGCCACCACAGCATGGCTTGATGAGCTGTGTGTAGGTCCACACCCAGGATCCAAACCCGTGAACCCTGGACTGCCAGAGTGGAGTACACGAACTTAACCACTACACGACTGGCTGGCCCTTTAAACTTTTCTTTAAAAAAGTTACCCAGATAAGAGAAATGCAAATCAAAACTACAGTGAGATATCACTTCACATCCATTAAGATGGCTACTATCAGAAAAACAGAAGTAGCAAGTGTTGGCGAGGATGCAGAGAAATTGGAACACTTGTGCATTGTTGGTGGAAATGTAAAATGGTGTAACCATTATGGAAAACAGTATGAGGTTCTTCAAAAAATTAAAAATAGAATTACCATATGATCCAGGAATCTCACTTTGGGGTATATTTCCAGTAGAATTTGTTTGTTTATTTTTATTTTTTTGCTGAGGAATATTATCCCTGAGCTAACATCTGTGCCAGTCTTCCTCCACTTTATGTGTGGGTTGCCACCACAGCATGGCTGACAAGTATAGATCTATGCCCAGGATGTGAACCCACAACCCTGGGCTGCCTAAGTGGAGCGTGCCAAACTTAACCACTGTGTCACAAGGCTGGCTTCTCCAATAGAATTTAAAGCAGGATCTTGAAGAGATATTTGAACACCTATGTTTGTTGAAATATTATTCACATAGCCAAGAGGTGGAAGCAACCCAAATGTCCATTGATGGGTGAATGGGTAAATAAAATGTGGTATATATGTGAAAGGAATATTATGTAGCCTTTAAAAAGAAGGAAATCCTCTCACATGCTACAACATGGATGAATCTCAAGGATATTTTGCTAAGTGAAAAAAGCCAGTTACAAAAGGACAAATGCTATATGATTCTACTCATACAAAGCATCTAAAATAATTAAAATCGTAGAAACAGAAAGTAGAAGAGTGGTTGCCAAGGACTGGGAGTAGGTAGGAGAAGGAATTAGTGTTTTATGAATATAAAGTTTCAGTTTTGCAAGATGAAAGTTATAGATCTGTTGCACAACAATGTGAATATACTTACTACTGAACTGTACCCTTAAAAATGGTTAAGATGGTAAATTTAATGTTGTGTTACCCAGGTAATTCTGATGGTAGCCAGGTTTTGGAACCTGGCAATAAAAGGGTTAAGAGTATGGAGTATCTCCCCTCTTGTCCTCTTCTCACCTTACTCCACCTCTCCAACCCCAGTGGTTTTAATATCATGTGAAAATTAGGCTACTTAATAAAGGTAGGAGAGAGAGCAATTTCTTTACCTTCCTGACTCTGTATTTCTGTCTTCTACAGATTGAAAAACTGAAGCAGCAGTTGAACGAAACGAAGGAAAAAGCCCAAGAGGAGAAGGAAAAATTGGTGAGTATCTATGTGCACTAATACTCCACTTACTGGGTGGTCAGGTTTCTGGCAAGCTCATGTTTTAAGACACAATGAGAGGGGCCGGCCTCGTGGCTGGGTGGTTGACTTTGGTGGCCCAGGGTTTCACTGCTTCAGATCCTGCGAGCAGACCTAGTACCACTCATCAAGCCATGCTGAGGCAGCGTCCCACATACCACAACTAGAAGCACCTACAACTAGAATATACAACTAGGTACTGGGGGGCTTCAGGGAGAAAGATAAAAAGAAAAAAGATTGGCAACAGATGTTAGCTCAGGTGCCAATCTTAAAAAAAAAAGAAAAAGAAACAATGAGAATAGGTGAATAGGTCCTATGAGCAGCTCAGCAACCTTAAAGCTCGTTCACTTGATTGTATAGAAGCTCAAAAATAACATAAAAATATGTTATTTTAGAAAATCATCTGGTATTAGTGGTCCTTACTGATCCTGAGTTTGTCATTCTTTCTAGGACTTTTCAGTGGACAGAGTTAGGAAATACATATATTTTTAAAGATTGAAATATACCATAAAATATATCATGAGCCCATACTAATACTTCCAATTCAGATGCAGGAATACAAGGTTTTTACTTAACTTTATCTATGTCTTCTTTCTCCCTCACTAAAAATCCCGGTTCCTTTTTTTTTTTTTTTTTTTAAGCAGGGAACGATTCACCCTGAGCTAACATCTGTTGCCAATCCTCCTCTTTTTGCTTGAGGAAGATTCACCCTGAGCTAATGATCTGTGCCAATCTTCCTCTGTTTTTCATATGTGAGTCACCACCTCAGCATGAGCACCAGTGAGTGGTGTAGGTCCATGCCCAGAAAACAAACCCAGGCTGCCAAAGAGGAGCACACTGGACTTAACCACTAGCCCACGAGGCTGGCACCTCTTTCCTTCTTTCTTTATTAGAGATATTGACCCTTCCTTTGTCTCTTAAGCTTGCTAATTTCAACTTAGGGTCAAGGATGTTATTTATCTTTCTTACGGATTAAAGATTTGTTTAGACTTCTCATACCTCTTTTCAATAAATAATAATAAATTTTCTATACAAGATCAGCTCATTGTAGAATTTTTTTCTTATTCAAGGCATTTGGTATCTTTTAACAAAAATTAGAACTTTATGCAAAAATAAAAAGGGAACATTTCTTCAAAGAAGATAGACAAATGGCTTAAGGCTTCAAATGGAACATAACTCTGTGGGACTTCTTTTCTTTTTCCTAACTCATTTACCTGGGTTTTTTTGCATACAGGAACAAAAGTACACTGTGCAAATAAGTGAGCTGGAGGGACAGTTCCATCAAAAAGCCAGAGAAATTAGCATGATTCAGACAGAGCTGAAAACAGTAAAACAATTCCAGAAGAGAAAAATCCAAGTGGAGAAAGAATTAGATGATGTGAGTTTTTTTCTTTTTCTAAAAAAAAAGGAGATTACAATTAACTACATACATCTGCAAAAGCCTTCATAAACATTTATTCCCAGGAGATGGTAAAGGACTCTGACATTTTAGAGCTTTTTTTGAGGAAAAAAGGGTAAGACATATCAGTTTAGGACTGGATGCAAAAGGTCTTGATGGTTAGACTTTTTTTTTTCTGAGCATTATTTCTTTGTAAATTCACCAAATTTTAGTCAACACACCCTCCCCACATTTATCAGCAGTAAAACCTTTGGACTGACTCCAATAAGAAACAAAGTACGGTTTTTGGAAAACGTTAGGGGCAAATTAGCAGAATCTTAAAGGAAAATATGTTTAGACTGATGAATGATAATTGTAGAAAATTTTGGAAGGTTCTCTGGGTAGGGGTGGGTGGGTTGAGGAAGACTGAGTACTTTCAGAAAGTTTCTCTGACCTTGCTGTGCTCTCTTACTTTCCATTCCCTTAGCTCAGAATATAGTTTTATTGTATTAATTATAATGCAATAAAGGGCACAGATGAGTGCTGAGCACAGGTCGCTGAAATCAGCTTTATGAATTTGAACAAGTTACTTAACCTCTCTATACCTTGGTTTCCTCATGTAAAATGAGGATAGTAATGTTTAGTGTCTCATAGGGTTGTTGTAAGGATTAAATGAATTCATATATGTAAAGTGCTTAAAATAGTGTATATCACATAGTGAGAATTATATTAACAGCAGTGTGTAGCTCTCTGCAAAAAAAAGTCCTAATTTGTATCCTTTGCTGATTTCCTTGGTGTAAATGCTTTTATTATGGCCAATTTCAAGCTACCAATGCTTTAACAACCTACTAGCAAAATTCCTGGTAGGAGCTGGCTCTCACACACCACTGAATATACATGAATACTGTATTTGTAGTAGGACTAGTAATAGAAGTAGTATTGCCACCAAGAATAACCATATAGCATGTAGTGTAGCGTTAAAAGTTGGTGCTCTGAAGTCAGACTGCCAGACAATAAATACTGTCTTCACTACTTGGATAGCCTGTTAAATTTCCTTGTCTGGAACATGGAGATGAGAATAATAGTACCAACTTCAAAGGGACATTGGGAAGAATAAATAAAATGTTTTTAATGTTTAGCACTGTGTGACAAATACCACCTGCTGTTGCTTATCCTGATGCTGTTATTACTCCTGCTAAAATTATTTTTATTACAATTAATATTATTTAAGGCCCTTCCTCTATCCCGTTTAGTGCCTCTCATTCTCAATCATGGTGTGTCCTCCAAGCGTGCAGTCTCCCTCAAGCACTTTTCTGGCAACCCACAGCCCTAATTAGCAGGAGTAAGCTTTTCTGGGAAACCAAACTTCCTGTATCCTGTTTCTGTTTACCATTTAGCTAACTTCCAGATTGAAGGAGTATATGAGAAACGAATAAGGTAGATAAGATAATGTGGTGGTTGAGATCATGAACTTTATGTCCTGGCTCTGTAGCTGATAGCTGTGTGGCCTTGGATACTCTGTTAACATCTCTGATTCTCAGACTCCTCATTTGTAAAATGTGGCTATAATATCACCTGCCTCCTCTCAGAGATGTGGATTGAATAACGTAATGTGTGTAAAATACTTAGCACGTTGGCTCCTACTAATCCCTAGTAAGAGTGGTAGCATAGTAGTTTCTAATGTTTTTATTACTGTCATGATCACATACCTTTAAAAATATTAATAGAGGACTCTTAGAAGCTCATTTAAATAAATGAGTTGGCACATTTCAGGCAAGGTGGAGAGTGGGAAGACACTTTCTTAGCTTGGAAGGAATTTGGTTTAACTCTTCCTATCATAATTTCATAGTTATCCCAAAACCTTCCCGTGAAGCTAACTTTGTTCATGAACTTGATTACTTGTTGCTTTGTAACTGTTGCTTTAAAATTGTTCTTAATTTCCCTAGCTCACTATTATACAAATTCCTTTGCAGTATTTTCTGGGGAACTCTCTCCTCTTCTGAGTTTCAAGCCCTTTAATGTCCTTAAAAATAGTAGTTCTATAACTGTCTTCTCTAGTTATTTTATGTTTGTTTTCTTCTTTAATCTTCATAAACTAAGGATAATAAAAGGAGCCAAGTCATCTGCTTGTGTGTGTACTTGTCACTGCTCACTAGTTCCTAGACTAGTACTTAACAATAAAATTTGGTAAATGAGTGATATAAGGCAACTATATAAAACTAAAACCTTTCATAGAATTCACAGAATCTTGGCCCTGGAAGAAACTTTAGGGCCTATTTAAGCCATTCTACAGATGAGGAAAACTGAGGCACAAAGATGTTAAGTGACTTCCATGGTAAATGTAGAGCTGGCAGCAGAATCCTAGAGTCCTGAATCCCTGTCTAACACCTTTAGTCTGGCTTCTTCTCTTCTTCACTTGCATTAATTACCTACTACTGCAGAACAAATTACCCCCAAATCTAATAGCTTAACACAATAATAAACACTTGTTAAAAGCACAATTTCTGTGGGTCAGGAATTCGTGAGCAGTTTAGCTGGGCAGTTCTGGCTCAAGGTCTCTCTTGAGATTGCATTCAAGATATCAGCCAGGGCTAGAGTCATCTGAAGGCTTGATTGGAGCTTGAGGATCTGCTTCCAAGATGCCAGCTTGCATGGCTGTTGGCAAGTTGGTGCTGGTTGTTACTGGGAGCCCTCAACTTCTTCCCACACGAGCCTCTTCGTAAGCTGCCTGAGTGTCCTCACAACTTGATGGATGATTTTACCAAGAGTGAGTAATCCAAGAGGAAGTCAGACAGAAACTATCCTTTTCTTGAACTAGCCTTGGAAATCACATAGCATTACTTCTGTCATATTCTATTAGCTAGAAGTGAATTCCTAAGTCTGGCTCACATTCTAAGGATGGGGAATTAGGTTCCATCATTTGAAGGGAGGATTGTCAAAGAAGTTGTGGACATATTTTAAAATCACCACACAACTTCAGTCCAAAGTACACACTGCTGCAAGAATAATCTTAAAATATCACAGTTCTGATCACCTCCCTCAAGAATCTTCTTTACTATTTCTCCACTGTAAACAGAAGATTGTCCAGATGCCTTAGTGTGAAAGTCAAGACCCTACATCTACTTTGGTAGGTTTTTATCTCCTTTTACTATCTCCCCATGCACACCCCCTTTAATCCACCCAAACTGGGTATTCACTCATCCCTGAAGTCTTTTCTACTTTTCTTACTTTGTTCACACTGCTTTTTCTGTTGGGGATATACTCCATATACTTTAATGGACAGATCTTTGTCCATTAAAATTTTACCAATCCTGGGGGCCGGTCCCGCGGCTGAGTGGTTAAATTTGCTCACTCCACTTTGGCGCCCGAGGGTTTCACTGGTTCAGATCCTGGGTGCGAACATGGCACTGCTCGTCAGCCAACACTGGGGCAGCGTCCCACATGCCACAACTAGAAGAACCCACAACTATAAACTACAACTATGTACTGGGGGGACTTGGGGAGAAAAAGCAGAAAAAAAAATTCACCTATCCTTCAAAGGCTCAGCTCAAATACATGTTTTCCCTGAGGCCTTTGCCCAGAGTCCTGTTTAAAAGTAATAATTTTCTTCCTGGCATTTGCAGCAACTTGGATAAAACTTGAGGGCATTATGCTAAGTGAAGTAAGCCACACAGAGAAAGACAAATACTGTATCATATCACTTATATGTGAAATCTAAAAAAAGCCAAACACAGAGAAACAAAGAATAGAGTGGCAGTTACCTGGGCTGTGGGGAGGGGGAAATGGGGAGATATTGGTCAAAGGGTACAAACTTCCAGTCATAAGACTGACAAGTTCCGGAGAATCTAATATATAGCATGGTGATTGTAGCTAATAATAGTGTATTATATACCTGAAAGTTGCTAACAGAGTAGATCTTAAATGTTTTCACCACAAAAAAGAAATGGAATTATGTGACAATATGGAGGTGTTAGCTAATGCTATGGTGGTAATCGTTTTGTAATATAAGAGTGTATCAAATCAACACATTGCACCTCTTAAAAACGTACACAGTGTGGCAAAAACTGGACAAAATCCAAATGTCCACGGGCAGGAGAAGTGATATACACACCATTGTATATTCATATAAGGGATTAATACTCCACAGTAAAAACAACCAAACTACAGATGAGGCATTAACATGCATAATCCCCCCAAACAGTACGTTCAGCAAAAGATGCCTATCAAAAAAATGCTTTTCAACTCCTAAAACATATCTCTTTTAAGGTACCTTTCTGATACTCCTGTAGAAGTCGACTTCCATGAAGTGTCAGAACAGAAGAGTGGTTCCCTCTGAGAAAATTTGAAAGGAAGTTTCCTGGGTTGATGGAAATGTTCTATACATTCGTCTGGCTCACAGTTACAACGGTTTATACATTTATCACATTTCACTGTATGCTTTTTACATTTACATTTTTAACGTCAAAAATAATTGTTTTCAAAACTAAAAAAAAACTAAAAAAAAAGTACGCAATGTTATATATTAGTTGTATCTCAAAACTGGAAAAAAATAAAAATAAACGATATTTTTAAAGTAATAATTTAGAAATTTTAAAGATTGTAAATGCTTTGAGGCATGAACAGGGTTGTCCTTTGTACTCATCGAAATACAAGATACAAGCCATGCTCAGTAGATCTTTGTTAAATGCTGAGTGGATCTTCCTCATTAAAAGTATAATTGAAGGCGTATCAAGTTTTCTGTTAACCAGATGGGAAGAATCCTTTCACAATGTTATGTATATCAAATCATCATGATGTACACTTAAATACCTTACAATTTTATTTGTCGATTATACCTCAATAAAGCTGAAAAAAAAGTTTTCTAGACATCAGCATCATGGCAGAGTAAGAGGTTCCCTTTGTCTCTCCCCTCTAAATTACAACCAAACAGACATCCATTGGCCAACAGAGGATTCCCTACACAGCACAACAGGATACCTAAGAGATCCAGGGAGCTTTACATCTGAAGGTGGATGGACTGGACTCCCAGAAAGCAGTGGAACTACGGGAGCAGCCCTCTCCCTGACCTCCTGTGGCAGCAGTCCAGGGTGCAGATCCTCATACAGCAGCCCACATGACTGAGAGTGGAGGTGAGGGTAGCCCTGCCCCGTGCACCCAAATGCCTGTGGGGTGGCAGTGGTCCTGTGCATGCATGAATACCTGAGGGGTGGTGGCGGCAGCCAGTGGTAGCCCCACCCCACAACTGTCAGTAGAATGGTGGTAGCAGCAGTGGCCCGACCCACATAACTGAAAGCAGGCAAGGCGGGAGCACCCAGCCCCCAGTGGTAGTACCCCTGACACCAACTCCACCAGCAGTGGTGGCTGCATACAAGTCCTTGGGTCCCTGGGCCTCCATGAGTGACAGTGACACCTATGAACCCAGCACCCCAGCAGTGGTGCAACCAGCACCCCCAGACAACTGGGGAACAGCTGTACAGATGGCGCACAGGACAACAGCATCTGAGTCCATGGAGAGCCAGTGGAGGAATATGAGACCCAAGCAACCAGAAGCAAAGTAACCAAAGCCATATCCAAATAAGAGAAGGTGATTTCTACCACAGATGTGCCAGCAGAGGATCAGTTCATCAAACACCATGAACTAGAGTAATATGGCAGAACAGAAGGAAAATGACAACTCTCCAGAAACCAAATCTGAAGTCATAGAAAATTGCAATCTAACTGATGGAGAATTCAAAATAGCTGTCATAAAGAAACAATGAATTACAAGAAAACTCAGAAAACAATTCAGTGAGCTCAGGAATAAAATTAATGAACAGAAGAAATACTTTGCCAAAAAGATTGAAGCTCCAAAACAAACAAACAAACAAAAAAAACAAACAGAAATTCTGGATATAAAGAACACAATTAATGAGATAAAAGATAATGTAGAAAGCATTAAAAATAGAGTAGACCTTCTGGAGGAGAGAATTAATGAGCTCAAAGATAGAAACATAGAAATGACTCAGATGAAGGAGGACAGAGAACTAAGATTTTTTTAAAAATGGAGAAATTCTTCAAGAAATATCCAACTCAAGGGCCAGCCTAGTGATGTGGCAGTTAAGTTTGCGTGCTCTGCTTTGGTGGCCCAGGGTTCATGGGTTTGGATCCCGAGTGTGGACCTACACACCACTCATCAAGCCATGCTGTGGTGGCATCCCACATACAAAACAGAGGAAGATTGGCACAGATGTTAGCTCAGGAACAATTTTCCTCAAGCAAAAAGAGGAAGATTGGAAACAGATGTTAGCTCAGGGCCAATCTTCCTCACCAAAAAAAAAAAAAGAGAGAGAGAGGGAAACATCACTTAGGAAAAGTACCATAAGGATTATAGATATTCTAGAGGAGGAAGAGAGGGAGAAAGGAGCAGAGAGCTTATTCAAAGAAATAATAGCTGAGAACTTCCCAAACCTGGGGAAATAACTGGACATGCAAGTACATGAAGCTAATAGAACTCCTAATTACCTCAATGCAAAAAGACCTTCTCCAAGACATATAATATTAAAACTGTCAAAAGTCAGTGACAAAGAAAAAATATTAAAGGCAGCAAGACAGAAGAAAATAACCTCCAAAGGAGCCGCCACCAGGCTTTCAGTGGATTTCTCAGCAGAAACCTTATAGGCTAGAAGAGAGTAGAATGATATATTCAAAATACTGAAAGACAAAAACTATCAGCCAAGAATACTCTATCCAGTGAAACTGTCCTTCAGATATGATGGAGAAATAAGAGTTTTCCCAGAAAAACAAAAGCTGAGGGAGTTCATTGCCCCAGACCTACTTTACAATAATGTTGAAGGGAGCCCTCCTACCTGAAACAAAAAGGCAAATGTTTACAAAGCTTTTAGCAAGGAGATAAATAGACAGACAAAATTAGAAAATTGCAGCTCTATTTCAGAATAGGTTAGCAAACAATTATAACATAAAGGATAAAGGGAAAGGAAACATTAAAAAATAACTATAAACAAATTAGGTCACAAACTCACAACACAAAAAAGAATAATTTGTGATAACAAAAATATAGAAGGAGAAGGGAAAGGGATAGAACCTGCATAGGTTAATGGAGATAAGAGGCTATCAGAAAAGGGACTATCTCGTCTATGAGATCCTTTATACAAACCTCATGGTAACCAAGAAACAAAAAATCCGAGCAGAGTAACAAATCATAAATAAAGAGAAAACTGAGAAAACAATCATAGAAAACCACAAAACAGAAATGGCAGGCAGAAATATAAGGAAAAAGAAACAATGGAAATATAGAATAATTGGAAAACAAAAGATAAAATGGCAATGTTAAGTCCTCATATATCAGTAAATCACTCTAAATGTAAATGGATTGAACTTACCAATCAAAAAACACAGAGTGGCTGGATGGATTAAAAAACAAGACCCAACAATAAGCTGCCTCCAGGAAACACATCTCAGCTCTAAAGACAAACATAGGCTCAAAGTGAAGGGAAGGAAGATGATACTCCAAGAAAATGGAAAGCAAAAGAAAGTGGGTGGAGCCATACTTATAACAGACAAAGGAGATTTCAAGATAAAAAAGATAATGAGAGACAAAGATAGGTATTATATAATGATAAAAGGGACATTCCATCAAGAAGACATAACACTTATTAATATACGTGCACCTAATACAGGAGCACCAAAGTATATAAAGCAATTATTAACAGAACTGAAGGGAGAAATTGAAGAGAAATAAAGAGAGAATTGCAACACAGTAATAGTAGGGGACCTTAAAACCCCACTTACGTCAATGGATAGATCATCCACACAGAAAGTCAACAAGGAAACAGTAACCTTAAGTGAAACACTAGACTAAATGGACTTAAAAGATACATATGGAACGTTGCATCCAAAAACAGTAGCATACACATTCTTCTCAAGTGCACATAGAACATGCTCAAAGATAGACCATATGTTGGGAAGCAAGGCAAGCCTCAATAAATTTAAGAAATAGAAATCATATCAACCATCTTTTCCAACTACAATGTTGTGAAACTAGAAATCAACTACCAGAAAATAGCTGGGAAAATCACAGATATGTGGAGACTAAACAACATGCTACTGAACAATTATTGGATCAATGAAGAAATCAAAGGAGAAATGAAAAAATACCTGGAGACAAATGAAAATGAAAACACAACATAACAAAACCTATAGGATGCAGCAAAAGCAGTACTAAGAGGGAAATTTATAGCAATACAGGCCTAACTCAAAAAGCAAGAAAAATCTCAAACAAGCTTACACCACACCTAAAAGAACCAGAAAAAGAAGAACAAATAAAGCTCCAAGTTAGTAGAAGGAAGAAATAATAAAAAACAGAGCAGAAATAAACGAAATAGAGAGTAGGAAAACAATAGAAAGGATCGATGAAACTAAGAGCTGATTTTTTTGAGAAGATAAACAAAATTGACAAAACCTTAGCCAGACTCATTAAGAAAAAAGAGAGAAGCCTCAAATAAAATCAGAAATGAATAGGGAGAAATTACAACAGACACTACGGAAATACAAAGGATTATAAGAGAATACTGTGAAAAGCTATATGCCAACGAACTTGATAACCTAGAAGAAATGGATAAATTCTTAGAATCATACAACCTCCCAAAACTGAATCAAGAAGAAATAGAGAATCGGAATAGACCAATCACAAGCAGAGAGATGGAAACAGTAATCGAAAACCTCCCAAAAAACAAAAGTCCAAGACCAGACAGCTTTTCTGGTGAATTCTACAAAACGTTCAAAGAAGATTTAATTCCTATCCTTCTCAAATTAGTATGAGAAATTGAAGAGTACTGGATGTTTCCTAACTCATTTTATAAGGCCAACATTACCCTGATACCAAAACTAGACAAGGACAACACAAAAAAGGAAAACTATAGAACAATGTCTCTGGTGAACATAGATGAAAAAAATCCTCAACAAAATATTAGCAAATCAAATACAACAATACATTACAAGGATCATACACCATGATCAACTGGGATCTTTTCCAGGGATGCAGGGATGGTTCAACATCCACAAAGCAATCAATATGATACACCAAATTAATAAAATGAGGAATGAAAATCACACGATTGTCTCAATAGAGGCAGAGAAAACATTTGACAAGGTTCAACATTCATTTATGATAAAAACTCTTGGGGCTGGCCTCGTGGCACAGCAGTTAAGTGTGCACGTTCCGCTTTGGCAGCTGGGGGTTCACCAGTTTGGATCCTTCGTGTGGACATGGCACCGCTTGACAAGCCATACTGTGGTATGCATCCCACATATAAAATAGAGGAAGATGGGCACAGATGTTAGCTCAGGGCCAGTATTCCTCAGCAAAAAGAGGAAGATTGGTGGCAGATGTTAGCTTAGGGCTAGTCTTCCTCAAAAAAAAAAAAAACTCTCAATAAAATGGGTATAGAAGGAAAGTATCTAAACATAATAAAGCCCATATATGACAAACCCACAGCCAACATCATACCTAATGGTAAAAAACTGAAAGCCATTCCTCTAAGAACAGGAACAAGACAAGGGTTCCCAGTCTTGCCACTGTTATTCAACATAGTACCAGAAGTTTTAGCTAGAGCAATTAGGTAAGAAAAAGAAATAAAATGCATCCAAATTGAAAAGAAAGCAGTAAAACTCTCACTGTTTGCAGATGACATGATTCTCTATATAGAAAACCCTAATGAATTCACCAGAAAACTATTAGAAATAATCAACAACTACAGCAAAGTTTCAGGGTACAAAATCAACATACAAAAATCAGCTGCATTTCTGTACACTAATGATGAACTAGCAGAAAGAGAAGTCAAGAATACAATCCCATTTACAATCACAGCAAAAAGAATAGAATAACTAGGAATAAATTTAACCAAGGAGGTGAAAGACCTATACACTGAAAACGAAGAGACATTATTGAAAGAAATTGATGATGACATAAAGAAATGGAAAGACACTCCATGCTCATGGATTGGAAGAATAAACATAGTTAAAATGTCTGTATTAACTAAAGCAATCTACAGATTCAGTGCAATCCCAATCAGAATCTCAATGACTTTCTTCACGGAAACAGAACAAAAAATCTTAAAATTTATATGGAAAAACAAAAGATGCTGAATAACCAAAGAAATCCTGAGAAAAAAGAACAAAGCTGGAGGGATCACAATCCCTGACTTCAAAATATGTTACAAAGCTATAGTAATCAAAACAGCATGGTACTGGTACAAAAACAGACACACAGATCAATGGAACAGAATTGAAAGCCCAAAAATAAAATCACACATCTATGGACAGCTAATCCTCGACAAAGGTGCCAAGAACATACAATGGAGAAAGGAGTCTCTTCAATAAGTGGTATTGGGAAAACTGGACAGCCACATGCGAAAGAGTGAAAGTAGACCATTATCTTACACCATACACAGAAATTAACTCAAAATGGATTAAAGATGAATGTAAGACCTGAGACCATAAAACTCCTAAAAGAAAATACACTGTATACTCTTTGACATCATCTTGGCAGTACCTTTTCAAATACCATGTCTACTTAGGCAAGGGAAACAAAAGAAAAAATATATGTGAGTGCATCAGACTAAAAACCTTCTGCAAAGCAAAGGAAGCCAACAACAAAACAAAATGACAACCCGCCAACTGGGAGAAAATATTTGCAAATCATATTTCTGACAAGGGGTTAATTTCCCAAATATATAAAGAACTCATACATTTCAACAACAAAAAAACAAACAACCCGATCAAAAAATGGCCAGAGGATATAAACAGACATTTTTCCAAAGAAGATACAGATGGCCAACATTCATACCTGTCAGAATGGCTCTAATTAACAAGACAAGAAATAACAAATGCTGGAGAGGATGTGGAGAAAAGAGAACCCTCATACACTGCTGGTGGGAATGCAAACTGGTGCAGCCACTATGGAAAACAGTATGGAGATTTCTCAAAAAATTAAAAACAGAAATACTATATGATCCAGCTATCCCAGTACTGGGTATTTATCCAAAGAACATTAAATCAACAGTTCAAAGAGATTTATGCATCCCTATGTTTATCACAACATTATTCACAATAGCTAAGACGTGCAAGCAACCCAGATGCTCATCAACTGATGAATGGATAAAGAAGATGTATGTTTATATATCTTATATATAAGAAGATGTATATGTATATATATATATATGTATGTATATATATACATACACACACACACAGTGGAACAAAATTGTGCCATTTGTGACAATACGGATGGACCTTGAGGGTATTATGCTAAGCAAAATAAGCCAGACAGAGAAAGACAAACACCATATGATTTCACCCATATGTGGAAGATAAACACATTGATAAGGAGAACAGATTAGTGGTTACCAGAGGAGAAGGGGTGGGGTCAGGGGTAAAGGGGCACATATGTATGGTGACAAATTGAAATCAGACTATTGGTGGTGAACATGATGCAGTCTATACAGAAACTGGAATATGATAATATACACCTGAAATTTACACAATGTTATAAGCCAGTATAATCTCAATTAAAAACAAACAAAAGTTTTCTGGAAGGAATATCAAGTTTTGGTTTATATGAATATGCTGCAGATTAAATCAAGTTTCTTAACTTTTCAGGAACTCTCAATAGCCTTCCTAAGTGTAGGTGTACATTCTGAATCAAAGTGAATTAGGAACCACTTGTGCATGTTCTAGTGGGCCAGGGTGCAATTTGTATTTTTTTAAAGAACAATGTTGCTACCTAGTGGAGAAATCGATTTCAGACCTTTCAAATAAGGCTGTTGGAGCAGGAAGACTTAAAATTCAAAGGCAAAAGATACTGGTTTATGGGAAAGAATAAGGTGGTTTTGTGGAATTCTAAATATGAGAGAATTAAGGCAGATGTGGGGGCCCGTTAACTTAAAATTGGGTGGTATATATGAAGGAAGAAAATTAATTATACTGTGAATATAGAATTCATTATAAAATTAAAAAGAGGCTAGTGAAATTTAGATTATCAAAAGATAGTCAAAGCATAAATTTTAAAGAAAAAATGATTTCTATCTACCTGATTAACAGAAGCAGCATACATTGGTAGGTTGTAGTTATTATATTTTCAATAATTTGTTTTAGCCTTTCTTCTTTTGACGAAGTGATAATGCCCATCTCAGCAAATATAGTCAATAAAAAACAAAGAACATAAGCCCCCTCTACCCCAGTTACACTACCTAGAGATAACCATTGTTAATATTTTGGTGTATTGTCTTTCCTTTTCTTCCTCTACTATGTAGAAACATATTTTAAAATACCTATATGTTATTTTTACAGAAATGAGATCATGATATACAACTTATTTGTTAACCTGATTTTTTCACTTTATATATTTTGGACATTTTTTAATGCCATTACCTATTTTTCTAGAAAATGTTTTGACTAGGTGCATGGCATTGCCTTGGGTAGATGTATCATGATTTATTCATTGGTCCCTCATTGTTGGACATTTGGACTTTTTCCTAATTTTTCACTCTTATAAACTGTGATGAACATCTAAGTAACAGAATACTTTTCTATATCTTTAATTACTTTTTAGGATGACTTCTTAGAAGTAGTATTTGTGGGTTCGAAAACATGAACTTTTAAAGGTGTTTGATATGCATTGCCTAATTAACTTTCAAAAGATTTATTTATTTATAGATTTTTGAGGGAATCCAATGCCATATGAAAGGTCCATCCCCCCACACACTGGATTGGTAGACATTTCCATAAACTTGTATGTTTACATTAATTTTGAAAGTCTTTGACAATGTAAGAGGCCATTTTTAAAAATCTTTATTAAAAATACAGGGAGAAAGAAGAACATCTAAAAGAGATCATTTAAAATGGAGATTTAATATAGTTAGGACAAAGATCACAATAAGGAAAGTTGTTAAGTATATGGGAGGACAATATTAGACATAATAATAACTAATCTTTATATTAAATGGTTACTATTCAAAGTACTTTACTTGTATTATTTGTTATTTAATCCTTGGCACACCCCTATCAGATAGCTATTATTATTCCCTCTTTTTATTTCTGGAAATCCTGAAACTTAAGGGAGTTAAATGACTTGCCCAGAGTCAAACAGCTGACAAGTGAGAGAGGCAGCACTTGAACTCTGGTGTGTCTGACGGAAAGCCCTTCTCTACTGCCTTTTTTATGGCGTGAATATTAGATTGAGTATGCATATTTCAATCTGATTGATTCTTGCCAGTAAATATAGACAACATCATAACTTTAAATTAGCTCAACTCTCTTTGCCTGCAAGAATTTTATGTCCTTTTTTTTAAACATTTTTTTTTCTGCTTTATCTCCCCCAAATCCCCCCTGTACATAGTTGTATATCTTAGTTGCAGGTCCTTCTAGTTGTGGCATGTGGGATGCCACCTCAACATGGCCTGACGAGCGGTGACACGTCCAAGCCCAGGATCCGAACCAGCATAACCCTGGGCCACCACAGCGGAGCGCACGAACTTAACCACTCGGCCATGGGGTCGGCCCCGCTATGTCCTTTTTATTCTGTGTAGTTTTAGAGGATAGAAGGCTCCAGCTGTGGGAATCACAGGGATATGTTTTTTGATTAATACCAGGAAGAATTTTTCTAAATATGGGAATTATTAAAGGGCAGCTTAGTGAATTAATGAGACGAATTAGTAATACTTCTGCTTCTGGATATTTTTCTCATAGAAGGGATTCCTATATTAAGTGGGAGATTGTATAGTCTGACTCCTAAGGTCCTTTCCAACTCTAAAATATTATGATTCTGTGAGTCCACATATTTAAAATGAAGATATTTAGAAAATATGAGAACAACTTGTCTGAATGCTCTGAGAACTGTTATTCATGAAAGGCTTTTTAGAAGCTGAATACGGATCTTGTAAATCTATAGAAGATTGTGGGAAATATGGTCCTCAGAGGCAGGGACACACAGAGGAGTTTTTCTCTGTTCAGGTTTAAGAGGTAATGTGTAACAGAAAATGTTTCTTTATTGGGAATTTTCTAGGAATCAACCCCATTTCCTATTGACCAGTTTTTGTTTTTTTGTTATTTTAATTTTAGCTGAAGGAGAATTTAAGGAACACGGAGCGCAGACATCAGGAGACTCTTAGAAGACTGGAAGGCAGGTTTTTTGAAGAAAAGGTATGGCGTATTAAGGTTAATTAAGAAATACTTTTTGTACTAGAAAAACGTAAGTCTCTTTATATGCATTCTGAGACCTGTCAACCTTCCATTTGGTATCTTATTGTAAAATTGTTATCAAATCATAGCAGAATAAAAAACAGGGAAAATGAACCTATTGTAGATGTCTCAGTGACTAGTCTTTTTCCCCCTCCCAGTTAGAGATTCTTGAAAGCCTAAAGAGGGATTGTCATCTTACCAAGGCTTCAGGACACATGCCCCTTAGCTTGGTGTTCCCCTCGTGGAAGTAGAGCTGCATGTGCCCCATTATATAGGGGAGATGGGATTGGAGACGTCACTCTGGTACACATAAGGTCTTCTCTTAGTCAAGCTGAGCTAAGGATGTTAACAAAAGCGAGCTCAAAATGTTCCGTAGCACGTCACAAACTTCCACATTTTTCTGTGCCAGTGAAGTTAATTCTCCAAATTGTGGGAAATGCATTGGAACACTTTTTGTCTACAGAATCTTTTCAGAGGCCCCATGGTGTTTCTTTAATTAATTCTTTTAATTTTTTTAACTTTTTATTTTTAGGGAAGAATTGAACAGATTCTTTTCAGAAATTGGTAGAGATGTAGGGAGTTGAGAGTGGGGCCTATAAATACTCATATCACATTTAGATAAAAGGATTTTATCTAAAAAAAAAAAAAGTAGCTGTAGGTTTCCAGTTTGTGTATCGAATAACCTGGGAGTGGGGCAGGAGCAGCATCTTTGTGCTTTCCTTCTGGCGCTTACTGGCACTGTTAGGAATGGAAGTCCTCAGGAATAGGCTGCTCTCACTTGGCTCTTCCCTCTACTCTACCCTATGCTTGATCTCTTTTCTACTCAGTGAGCATTCCACAAACAAAGGTCAGAAGTGCTTGGTCAGTGTATGGAATACCTGACTGACAGTGCTTATATAAATAGGATTTTTATGTCTGGAAGTAGGTGGTTGCTGGCCTTTCCCTCATAGTTGCAAAATGGTTAATGCAGCTCCAAAATTTGTCTATGTTTAAGGCAGAGAGAAGGGAGGCTTCTGGTGTATTTGTCCGTTTCATCTGGAAACCATAAAAGCTTTCCCAGAAGCTCCCAGCAGATTTCCTCTTACCTCTATTGCATTGGCAGGCACCATGTTATAATGGATGCTGGGAAAGTGAGTGTTTTGTTTTTCTAGCTGCTAGTGGAAGCTGGGAAGGTAAAAGGAGGATGGGAATGAGTGTTGGGTTGGCCAGCCACAGCAGTATCTGCCCCACCATGTTAGGACAAACTTCATGGTTAGGAACACACTCCTATGCTGGTTTGAGCCCCGCTGCTGCTGGTTCATGGCAATGGGCTTTCTAGTAAGCCCTGTTCATTCATCGCATACCTCAGCGTGTTCCACCTGATCGTGTAAAGGCTTTCCCTCAGGTTATTGGTATTTTGTTTTGTTTTCCCATATAGTCCTTTTCTGTTCTTTGAACCATCAAGCCCTTTTCCACCTGTATAGATATTTTTTAATTGAGGTAACATTGGTTTATAACACTGTATAGGTTTCAGCCACCTGCATATTTTTATACTATTCCCTCTTCTGGAATGCTCTTCCTTCATCTCTGGCTCATTCTTATTCTATAGCGCTCAAACGTTGTTTCCTCAGAGATTCCCTAAACCCCAATATAAAGTTACCTCCCCCAGTTACTATCTATCTCATTACCCCATTTATTTCATTCATAGTATTTATCACAGTCTCTTATTTGTTTACTTGTTAGGGAGGCTGAATAACATCAGATTGCCTGCATGTGAATCCCTGCTCTGCCACTTACTAGCTATGCGACTTTGGAAGGTCACTAATATCTTTTTCCCTCAGTTTCCTCAGTCCTTGTCTTTGGGCATAATAATAGTATCTAATTCATAGAATTGTTGTGAGAAGTAAATAATACATGTAAAGCTCTTAGAACCATGCCTGACACATAGTAAATGCTCAGTATATTTTAATTATTATTATTATTTGGGTCCCATCTTAGAATATAAGTCCCATGAGAACAAGGACCTTATCTGTTTTGTTCACCACAGAATCTCTGGCATCTAAAAAATCTGGTACACAATTAGTGTTCAATAGGAATTTGTTGAATGAATGAATAATAACTTTCCTCATTGTATTTAGCAGAAATTTCTCCCAATACTGATGTGGAATTTTTGTTTCCTATTTATATGTCATGTTGCTGCTGCTGCTGATTCTCCTCCTCCTTCTCCTCCTCCTCTCCCCCCCCCCCCCCCCCCCCCCCCCCCCCTCTCCCTCTCCCTCTCCCTCTCTCTCTCTCTCTCTCTCTCTCTCTCGCTCGCTCTCTCTCGCTCGCTCTCTCTCTCTTGCCCCCCGACCCCCAGGAAGATTCGCCTGAGCTAACATCCACTACCACCAAAGGGGAGCATGCCAAAATTAACCACTAGGCCTCCAGGGCTGGCCCTCATGTTGATGCTTTTTTTTTTTTTTTAATTTGAGTTCATAATAGTTTACATCATTGTGAAATTTCGGTTGTACATTATTTCTTGTCTGTCACCACATAGGTGCTCCCCTTCACCCCTTGTGCCCATCCCTCGATCTCCTTCCCCTGGTAACCACTGAACTGTTTTCTTTGTCCATGTGCTTGTTTATATTTCCACATATGAGTGAAATTATCTGGTGTTTGTCTTTCTCAGTCTGGCTTATTTTGCTAAGCATAATTCTCTCCAGGTCCATCCATGTTATTGCAAATGGGATGATTTTGTTTTTTTTTATGGCTGAGTAGTATTGCATTGTATATATATACACCACATCTTCTTTATCCAATCATCAGTCGATGGGCACTTGGATTGTTTCCATGTCTTGGCTATCGTGAATAGTGCTGTAATTAATATAGGGGTAGATATGTTACATTGGATTGTTGATTTCAGGTTTTTTGGGTAGATACCCAGTAGTGGGATAGCTGGGTCATACGGTAGTTCTATTTTTAGTTTTTTGAGGAATCTCCATACTCCCATACTTCCATAGTGGCTGCACCAGTTTGCATTTCCACCAGCAATGTATGAGGGTTCCCTTCTCTCCACACCCTCTCCAACATTTGTTATTTTTAGTCCTAGTGATTATAGCCATTTTAACAGGCAAAAAGTAGTATCTTAGTGTAGTTTTGATTTGCATTTCCCTGATGATTAGTGATGTTGAACATCTTTTCATGTGTTTATTGTCCATCTGTATATCTTCTTTGGAAAAATGTCTGTTCATATCCTCTGTCCATTTTTTCATCAGGCTGTTTGCTTTTCAGTTATGTGAGTTCCTTATATAGTATGGAGATTGACCCCTTATCAGATATATGATTTGCAAAAATTTTCTCCCAATTGGTGGGTTGTCTCTTTTTGTTTTGATCCTAGTTTCTTTTGCCTTGCAGAAGCTCTTTAGTCTGATGAACTCCCACTTGTTTATTTTTTATTTTGTTTGTCTTGTCTGAGAAGACATGGTATTCGAAAAAATCCTTTTAACTTCGATGTCAAAGAGTATACTACCTATCTTATCTTCCAGGAATTTTATGGTTTCAGGACTTATTTTCAAGTCTTTGATCCATTTTGAGTTTATTTTTGTGTATGGTGTGAGATAATGGTCTACTTTCCTTCCTTTGCATGTGGCTGTCCAGTTTTCCCAACACCATTTACTGAAGAGACTGTCTTTTTTCCATTGTATGTTCTTGGCACCTTTGTTGAAGATTAGCTGTCAGTATATGTGTGGTTTTATTTCCAGGTTTTCAGTTCTATTCCATTGATCTGTGTGTCTGTTTTTGTACCAGTACCATGCTGTTTGATCACTATGGCTTTGTAATACATTTTGAAGTCAGGGATTGTGATACCTCCAGCTTTGTTCTTTTTTCTCAGTATTGCTTTAGCAATTTGGGGTCTTTGGTGACCCCATATGAATTTTAGGATTCTTTGCTCTATTTCCATGAAGAATGTCATTAGGATTCTGATTGGGATTGCATTGAATCTGTAGATTGCTTTGGGTAGTATCATGTTGCTTCTTTAATGGAGAAATTGGGAGGTACCCTAAGATTCCTGTGTTCACACTATGCTCTTTGCTGGCTCCTCCAGCAGTACTTGGAGTACTTCATGTCAGGTCATGTGGACAGAAGTATTTTATTTGGCATTATAAAATAAATACTTAGGTTTTTTTTTGTTTTTTTTTTTTTGCTGAGGAATACTGGCCCTGACACTTGTTGCTGATCTTACTCTTTTTGCTGAGGAAGAGTGGCCCTGAGCTAACATCTGTGCCCATCTTCCTCTACTTTGTATGTAGGTTGCTGCCACAGCATAGCTTGATGAGTGGTGTAGGTCCACACCCAGGAACTGAACCTGCAAACCTGGGTTGCTGAAGCAGGGCATAACAAACTTAACCACTATGCCACTGGCCCAGCCCCAATACTTAACTTTTTGATGTGTAAAATTTGTTGTTAGAAATATAACTCTGGGGCCGGCCCCATGGCTGAGTGGTTAAGTTCGCACGCTCCACTTCGGCGGCCCAGGGTTTTGCTGGTTCAGATCCTGGGCACAGACATGGCACTGCTCATCAAGCCATGCTGAGGTGGCATCCCACATGCCACAACTAGAAGGACCCACCACTAAAAATACACAACTGTGTACCAGGGGGCTTTGGGAAGAAAAAGGAAAAATAAAATCTTTTTTTTTTTTTTAAAGAAATATAACTCTATTAAAACAGCCTATTTTCTTTTTTAGCACCGACTAGAACAAGAGGCTGAAAAGAAGATAATAATGCTGGCAGAGAGAGCCCACCAGGAAGCTGTTGTGTAAGAGACTCCTGCCTCCTTTTTCTTTCTAATAGCCTCTCTTACCTCTTTGCTGGTCTGTTTTGTTCTTATCATGCTGTCTCCCCTCTTCTCTCCTGGTTTGCTTTCTTCAAATTTTCTGGTTTACTTTCCCTCACTGTTTCTTTCTCTTCATGACCTCACCCCTTTTCTCTCTACCCTTTCTGTAGTTGCATGGTATGGAGTTAAGAACGTGGTCTTTGAAGTTAGACTGGTTCTCAACATGTATCTGACTGTAGGAAGATTTCTTAACTTTTTTGAAATTAAATTTCTTCATCTAAAAATGGGGTTAATAGAGAGGAGGCGGAGCAAAATGGTGGGGTGAGCTGACCTGGGACTCTCTCCCCTCCAAAATAAAACCAAAGAAACGGAAAAACTGAATTTCAACCAATGACCCCTAATGCCAAGACTGTCAGAGTCCTACAGAGTAATAAGACAGAGAACGGAGAGGCTGGAGCTGCCCTTGGAGGAGCTGGAACGGTGTAGGAGAGAACTTCGCTCCCTCTCCTAGAGACTGGGATTGCTGCCGTGAGTGAGGGAAGGAGCGGGGGAGGGACTGCACAACCGGGGGATCGTCCAGGACTCCCGCCGCCAGTGCAGTGAAAACCCACTGATGGGGGAAAGCTTCTGTGTGTGGGGACCCCATCAGGCCAGGGCCCTGGGAGACCATAGAACAGAGCTGATCTGAATCCAGATTGGCGCGCACGAGAGAAACTGGCCATCCCCCCCGGCAAACCGCGCTGGGCACCACCATCTTGCCTGAAGGTGGAGAGCTCAGAACGCACAGCTCTTGACCCCAGTCTACTGGTGACAGGCTGTAACTGCAACCGAATTCTACCATCATGTGCAAATACCGCCCCTCTACCATCCAGCAATTTATAAAAGCTGCAGACCAGAAGGAAAACAATAAAAACACAGAATTAAGTCTTGAGGACTTGGAAATAGGTAAACTAAGTGAAAAGGAGGTCAGAGTAGCTATCATCAAAAAACTCAGTGAGGTGGAGAGAAAGATAGAGAAACAAGCCAACGAGTTCTGGAGTTACTTCACAAAAGAGATTGAAATTATAATGAAGAATCAAAGAGAATTACTAGAGATGAAAAACACAATGGACCAGATAAAACAAAATACGGATTCCCTGAATGCCCGTGTAGACATCATAGAGGAGCAAATTAGCATAATCAAAGATAGACAGGCTGAATGTCTCCAGACAGAGGAAGAAAGGGAACCAAGAATTAAAAAGAATGGGAAAATTTCCGAGAGATAGCAGATTCAATGAGGAGAAAGAATTTAAGGATCATAGGAATTCCCGAGAACATGGAAAAGGAAAATGGAGCAGAAAGTGTGCTTAATGAAATTATAGAAGAGAACTTCCCAAATCTAGGGATTGAGGGAGAAATGTGTGTAGAGGAAGCTTTCAGATCTCCTAGATTTGTCAATGTAAAAAGACCTACTGTAAGGCATATAGTAGTAAAAATGGCAAAAATGAAAGACAAAGAAGTAATACTCAGGACAGCAAGACAGAAGAAAATAACTTACAAAGGAACTCCTATCAGACTTTCAGTGGATTTCTCTACAGAAACCTTACAAGCTAGGAGAGAATGGAGTGACATATTCAAAACTTTAAAAGATAAAAATCTTCAGCCAAGAATACTCTATCCAGCAAGAATATCCTTCAGATGTGAGGGAGAAATTAAATCTTTTCCAGACAAACAAACGTTAAGGGAATTTGTAACCAAAAGTCCTCCACTACAAGAAATCCTCAAGAAGTCTCTCATACCTGAAAAAAGAAAAAAGGGAGAAAGGGGTCACAAACCACAGAGTAGGGAGACACATAGATAGAACCAGAATAGGACAGCAAATATTCAACTATAGCATTAGGCTAAAGGTAAGGAAACTACTAAAGCAAAGACGATCTTATCACTCTAAGTACAAACTCATAACATGAGTTGGAATAAGAAATGAAAATAATAATTTAGGAGGGGAAGAGCAAAGGGACTAAATCGGTCTAGGCCAAGTAAGTAAGAGACCACCAGAGAATAACTATATTATACACGAGATTCTAAACACAAACTTCAGGGTAGCCACTAAACTAAAAAATGGAACAGAGCCACAAAACATAACTAAGGAAAAATCTAGGAAACCCAGCATAAGAAATTGCAGTAGTCAAGGGGTAGGCTAAAGCACACAGGATGAGAAACAAAGGTAATGCAGGAAAACCAGATAATGAGCAACAGATTGACAGCATCAAGTCCACATGCATCAATAATCACCCTCAGTGTAAACGGATTGAGCTCTCCAATAAAAAGACACAGAGTGGCAAAATGGATTAAAGAACAAGATCCAACAATTTGTTACCTCCAGGAAACACACCTCAGCTCCAAGGGCAAACACAGGCTTAGAGTGAAGGGGTAGAGGACGATACTTCAAGCTAATAGCAAGCAAAAGAAAGCAGGTGTTGCAATTCTCATATCAGACCAAGTGGATTTCAAAATAAGGCAGGTAAAGAGAGACACACAGGGACAATATATAATGATCAAAGGGACACTTCATCAAGAAGAAATAACGCTTATAACTATCTATGCACCCAACATAGGAGCACCAAAGTTCATAAAGCAACTATTAACAGACCTAACGGAAGATGTTAAAAACAACACAATAATAGTAGGGGACCTCAACACCCCACTCACATCAATGGACAGATCATCCAGACAGAAAATCAACAAGGAAATAGTGGAGCTAAACAAAAAACTAAAACAATTGGACTTAATAGATATATATATAGATCATTTCATCCTAAAACAGCAGAATACACATTCTTCTCAAGTGCACATGGAACATTCTCTAGGATAGACCATATGTTGGGAAACAAGGCGAGCCTCTACAAGTTAAAAAAAAATTGAAATAATAACAAGCATCTTCTCCGATCATAATGCTATAAGGCTAGAAATTAATTACAAGAAAAAAGCTGAGAAAGGCACAAGGTTGTGGAGACTAAACAATACGCTACTGAACAAGCAATGGATCATTGAAGAAATTAAAGAAGACATCAAAAAATACCTGGAAACAAATGAAAATGATAACATGCCATACCAACTCATATGGGATACAGCAAAAGCTGTATTAAGAGGAAAATTCATTGCAATACAGTCACATCTTAACAAACAAGAAAAATCCCAAATAAGCAACCTTAAAGCACACCTAACTGAACTAGAGAAAGAAGAACAAATAAAGCCCAAAGTCAGCAGAAGGAGAGAAATAATAAAAATCAGAGCAGAAATAAATGCTATTGAAACAAAACAGGTGGTAGAAAGGATCAATGAAACAAAGAGCTGGTTCTTAGAGAAGATAAATAAAATTAACAAACCCCTAGCCAAACTTACAAAGAAAAAAAGGGAGAAAGTTCAAATGAACAAAATCAGAAATGAGCGAGGAGAAATAACAACAGACTCTGCAGAAATACAACGGATTATAAGAGAATACTATGAAAAACTATATGCCAACAAAATGGAGAACCTAGAGTAAATGGATAAATTCTTGGACTCCTACAACCTCCCAAAGCTCACTCAAGAAGAAGCAGACAATTTGAACAGACAAGGAAAGAGATTGAAACAGCAATCAAAAACATCCCAAAGAATAAAACCCCAGGACCAGATGGCTTCCCTGGGGAATTCTACCAAACTTTCAGAGAGGATTTAATACTTATCCTTTTCAAGCTATTCAAGCTATTCCAAAAAATTAGGGAAGATGGAACACTTCTAACACATTCTATGAGGCCAACATCACGCTGATACCAAAGCCTGACAAGGACACCACGAAAAAAGAGAACTACAGGCCAATATCACTGAGGAACATAGATGCAAAAATTCTCTAACAAAATTTTGGCAACCAGAATTCAGCAATTCACCTAAAGGATCATACATCATGATCAGGTGGGATTCATACCAGGGACACAGGGATGGTTCAACATCCGCAAATCAATCAACGTGATACACCACATCAACAAACTGAGGAATAAAAACCACATGATCATCTCAATAGATGCAGAGAAAGCATTTGACAAGATCCAACAGCCGTTTATGATAAAAACTCTGAACAAAATGGGCATAGAAGGAAACTACCTCA